>NW_027251317.1:29067-53677 GCF_044704955.1 Pristiophorus japonicus
CCCCCCCCCCCCCCCCCCCCCCCCCCCCCCCCCCCCCCCCCCCCCCCCCCCCCCCCCCCACCCCCCCCCCCCCCCCCCCCCCCCCCCCCCCCCCCCCCCCCCCCACCCTCCCCCCTCCCCTCTCACTCCCACTCCCACCCTCACTCCCCCCTCCCCTCTCACTCCCACTCCCACCCTCACTCCCCCTCCCCTCTCACTCCCACTCCCACCCTCACTCCCCCTCCCCTCTCACTCCCACTCCCACCCTCACTCCCACTCCCACCCTCACTCCCACTCCCACCCTCACTCCCACTCCCACCCTCACTCCCCCTCCCCTCTCACTCCCACTCCCACCCTCACTCCCCCTCCCCTCTCACTCCCACTCCCACCCTCACTCCCCCTCCCCTCTCACTCCCACTCCCACCCTCACTCCCCCTCCCCTCTCACTCCCACTCTCACTCCCACTCCACTCCCCCTCCCCCTCCCCTCTCACTCCCACTCCCACCCTCACTCCCCCTCCCCTCACTCCCACTCCCACCCTCACTCCCCCTCCCCTCTCACTCCCACCCTCACTCCCCCTCCCCTCTCACTCCCACCCTCCCCTCTCACTCCCACCCTCACTCCCCCTCCCCTCTCACTCCCACCCTCACCCCCCCTCCCTCACTCCCACCCTCACTCCCCCTCCCCTCTCACTCCCACCCTCACCCCTCACTCCCACCCTCACTCCCCCTCCCCTCTCACTCCCACCCTCACTCCTCCACTCCACCCCCTCCCCCTCACTCCCACCCTCACTCCCCCCTCACTCCCCCTCCCCCTTCACTCCCCCTCCCCCCTCACCCTTCACTCCCCTCCCCCCTCACTCCCACCCTCACTCCCCCTCCCCCTCACTCCCCTCCCCCCTCACTCCCCCTCCCCCTCACTCCCCTCACTCCCCCTCCCCCTCACTCCCCCTCCCCCTCACCTCCCCTCCCCCTCACCTCTCACTCCCACCCTCACTCCCCCTCCCCTTCACTCCCCCTCCCCTCTCACTCCCACCCTCACTCCCCCTCCCCTCTCACTCCCACCCTCACTCCCCCTCCCCCAGCCTCACTCTCCCTCCCCTCTCACTCCCAGCCTCACTCCCCCTCCCCCACCCTCACTCCCCCTCCCCCCTCCCCTCTCACTCCCACCCTCACTCCCCCTCCCCTCTCACTCCCACCCTCACTCCCCCTCCCCTCTCACTCCCACCCTCACTCCCCCTCCCCCAGCCTCACTCTCCCTCCCCTCTCACTCCCACCCTCACTCCCCCTCCCCCACCCTCACTCCCCCTCCCCCTCCCCTCTCACTCCCACCCTCACTCCCCCTCCCCTCTCACTCCCACCCTCACTCACTCCCACTCCTCCTCACTCCCACCCCTCCCCTCTCTCTTCTCCCACTCCCTCCCCTCTCCCACCCCCACCCCTCCCACCCCTCTCCTCTCCCACCCCCACCCCTCCCACCCCTCTCCTCTCCCACCCCCACCCCTCCCACCCCTCTCCTCTCCCACTCCCACCCCCACTCCCACTCCTATCCTCTCCTCTCCCACTCCTCTCCTCTCCTCTCCCACCCCTCTCCTCTCCCACTCCCACCCCTCTCCTCTCCCACTCCTCTCCTCTCCTCTCCCACTCCACCCCTCTCCCACTCCCACCCCTCTCCCACTCCCACCCCTCTCCCACTCCCACCCCTCTCCCACTCCCACCCCTCTCCCACTCCCACCCCTCTCCCACTCCCACCCCTCTCCCACTCCCACCCCTCTCCCACTCCCACCCCTCTCCCACTCCCACCCCTCTCCCACTCCCACCCCTCTCCCACTCCCACCCCTCTCCCACTCCCACCCCTCTCCCACTCCCACCCCTCTCCCACTCCCACCCCTCTCCCACTCCCACCCCTCTCCCACTCCCACCCCTCTCCCACTCCCACCCCTCTCCCACTCCCACCCCTCTCCCACTCCCACCCCTCTCCCACTCCCACCCCTCTCCCACTCCCACCCCTCCTCCCACTCCCACCCCTCTCCCACCCCTCTCCCACTCCCACCCCTCTCCCACTCCCACCCCTCTCCCACTCCCACCCCTCTCCCACTCCCACCCCTCTCCCACTCCCACCCCTCTCCCACTCCCACCCCTCTCCCACTCCCACCCCTCTCCCACTCCCACCCCTCTCCCACTCCCACCCCTCTCCCACTCCTCTCCCACTCCCACCCCTCTCCCACTCCCACCCCTCTCCCACTCCCACCCCTCTCCCACTCCCACCCCTCTCCCACTCCCACTCCCACCCCTCTCCCACTCCCACCCCTCACCTCTCCCACCCCTCCCCTCCCCTACCCTTCCCCTCTCCCACTCCCCTCTCTGACACTCTCCCTCTCCCCGCACTCTCGTTAATGTTGGGACCGGTTGAGAAAGGAACATATGTTCAGAGCGGAGGGCGATATAGGTTTGGGCTGTTGAACACACACCTTTATCGCAGGTTTAATATACACACAACGGACGCGTTGAGATAGAATTTTATTTAAATATGATTTTTTAGAAATGCATTAAATAAATTCATAAAAATAAACGTCTTTTTGTTAAATACATAAATACAGTGACCTCGGTAAAGTGACCATTAAGGAAGGAGATATAATTTGGGAGGATGAACCATTGAGAGGGAGGGGCTGATCACAATTATTGGGGTTAATATTGGCCACAAGAGCGCTCCCTCAGTACTGCCCCTCCGACAGTGTAGCACTCCCTCAGTACCGCCCCTCCGATAGTGCGGCACTCCCTCAGTACCGCCCCTCCGACAGTGCGGCACTCCCTCAGTACCGCCCCTCCGACAGTGCGGCGCTCCCTCAGCACTGCCCCTCCGACAGTGCGGCGCTCCCTCAGTACTGCCCCTCCGACAGTGCGGGGCTCTCTCAGTACTGCCCCTCCGACAGTGCGGGGCTCTCTCAGTACTGCCCCTCCGACAGTGCAGGGCTCTCTCAGTACTGCCCCTCCGACAGTGCGGCACTCCATCAGCACTGCACTGGGAGTGACAGCCTGGATTTTTGTGCTGGAGTCTCTGGAGTGGGACTTGAACCCATGACCTTGGGCCTCAGAGGTTACGCACTGAGCCACAGCCGAGACTGAGCAAAGAGGTGCTGAGGGCAGAGAACGTTATCGATGAACGCGCACAGAGTTATTTCCAGCCAGTGAGGAGCAGTCGATCACCGGTCATGTGGCCGGGAGCAGCTGTGTGAATTGTACTCTTCTGAAAAGCACCCGCTATTTGTGGATAGTCCCTAATCAGGTGCCTGCTATGTCCAGTGGCATCACCGTGTCGCGTGATCTGCTCAAGTCTCGAACTCTCAACCTCCTGACTGTGAGACGAGAGAGAGAGAGAGAGAGAGAGAGTGCTGCCCACTGAGACCTGGGGTGTGTCCTGTGCGTACGTATCTGTCGGTGTGCCCACCTCTGTGGGTCTCTGTGTCCAGCTCCGTGTGCACACATGCATGCTCGAGTCCAGCACGTCAGAACCCCCCCCCCTCCACAATACCAAACCTTTTGTTGCACTGCAGCCTCTGGCTCCTCCGTCGCTCTCGAGGGAACTCTTTCCCTCCTGACGGGATCTACCCCCCCCCCCCGCCTCACAACATGGTATTTCCCAGCACGGAGTTTTGTGAATGGCGGTGGTTGAAACCACTGGGTGGGTGGGGAGTGATGGTGGGGAACGGCCCCATTGGCTCAATGGGTCACAAAGGCCACCCCCCCCACTCCCCCACCCCCGCCCGCCCGCCCCGGGTAAAACGAACAAAATTAAGCGGAAAAACACACATCGCAAAAGACGGACAATACGATGCCATCTCGGCCCACAGTCATCCTTCTCGGCCTGTGTCTGACCGATGGGCTTTACCAATCCTTGTCCGGAAGCGGTGCATCTTGGGAAGAGGCCAAGGTGCGAAGAGCTGAAGGCGCGACACATTTGAACGGTCCGAGCTCGGCCCATCGCCTCCAGCTCCGCAAAGCCTTCCCTGGATTACGTTAGCCGAAGATGTCCCGGAATGGCTGGGCCCCTTCGAAAGGCCCCCTGCTCTCCAGGCCCATCGCCAGCTTTGCTCAGCGGGTAACGGTGGAGCACGAGAAGGGATCCGCCGTTCCCCCTCCCCCCTCGCACGTCCAGGCACCACTTCACACAGCTCTGCCGTTCAAACTTCCTGCCGTACATCACCCCAGCTCTGCTCACACTGTGTCAGTGCGAAGGCCGCAAATCCTGCTGTATCGCACACCTCGCACCATAACATCTGTACAAAACACAAAGGGCGGGGGTTAAAAGTCAGCGGTTTAACCCTCAACACTACTGGCAGGCCCTTGAGAAACATCTGGCTGTTTCTGGCTCTCAGGCGGTGACAAACACTAAACACAAAGCAATAAAATCGGTGCTCGTGTCACAAGGTTAACGGTAAATGACTGACTCAAACGTCCGCCAAAAGACAAATTGATATAAAACTGTAAACACTTTAACCCGTGCTTACTCTCTCCGGCTCTTTGTTTTCCCTCCTATTCTTTCTCTGGCTTTCTCGATATTTTTTTAAAACTTTAAATTTAGATCCTGCCTTACCGATTGTTGCCGCCATTTTACCCTCTCTGACCTTTCACCTTCCCAAGCTTGCCTGTCTCTCTGACCCCGGCAGCTATTTTGAAATTGCAAGCGGTTATAAATTGGGGAATAGAGTACAGAACCCAAGGAAGTTCTGGTAAACCTTTATAGAACAAGGTCATCCCTCAGCTGGAGCATTGGGTTCAATTCTAGGCACCGCACTTTAGGAAGGATGTGAAGGCTTGGGGGAGGGGAGAGAGGAGATTGACCAGAATGGTTCTAGGGACGAGGGACTTCCGTTATGTGGAGAGACTGGAGAAGCTGGGGTTGTTCTCCTTGGAGCAGAGAAACATAGAAACATGGAAAATAGGTGCAGGAGTCGGCCATTCGAGCACAGGGGGTGATGGGTGAGCGGGAGTCGGTTCGAGTTAGGACACGGGGCAGTGAGCACAGGGAGTGATGGGTGAGCGGGACTGGGTGCGAGTTAGGACACGGGTCAGCGAGCACAGAGGATGATGGGTGAGCGGGACTGGGTGCGAGTTGGGACACGGGGCAGTGAGCACAGGGGGTGATGGATGAGTGGGACTCGGTGCGAGTTAGGACACGGGTCAGCGAGCACAGGGGGTGATGGGTGAGTGGGACTCGGTGCGAGTTGGGACACGTGCAGTGAGCACAGAGGGTGATGGGTGAGCGGGACTGGGTGCGAGTTAGGACACGGGTCAGCGAGCACAGGGGGTGATGGGTGAGTGGGACTCGGTGCGAGTTAGGACACGGGGCAGCCGAGTTTTGGATCACCTCCAGTACGTCGGGTAGAATGTGGGAGGCCGGCCAGGAGTGTGTTGGAATAGTCAAGCCGAGAGGTAACAGGGGCATGGATGAGGCCTTCAGCAATGGTAGATAAGGCCTCAAATAAACCAAACGTCCTAGAGTCGTTTCCCCTCCCCCGCCCTCAGCCCACAAAATCAGTCAGACTTTCAATACTGCACCAACAACCTACATTTATATAACCACCCTTCACGCAGTAAAAGTCAGCAGAATGCTACCTGGACCCCAAGGGTTAAGTTACGAGAAGAGATTACACAAACTAGGGCTGTATTCCCCAGACTATAGAAGGTTAAGGGGGGCTCTGATCGAAGGTTTCAGGATATTACGGGGAGCAGAGAGGGTGGTTGGGAGACAATTCCCGCTGGTTGGGGAGTCTGGGACTAGGGGCACAGTCTAAAGATTGGAGCCAAACCCTTCAGGAGTGTAATTAGGGAACACTCCGACACACACAGGGTGGGAGAGGTTTGGAACTCTCCTGCAAACGGCAATTGATGCTGGGTCAATTGTTAATTTTAAATCAGAGATCGATATATTTTTGTTAATCAAATTTATTAAGGGATACGGGTCAAAGGTGGGTGTAGTGTACGCCCCGAGAGTATGGTCACAGGCTGGTGGCACTGTTGCATTGGGAGGGGCTTAGCCAGTCACATGATGTTCACAAGACTCAATAAAACCCCAGCCAGTTGGGTTCGGGGGATCCACGATGGGGCAGGTGGTTGTGAGCCTGGTGGATGAACCGTTAATGTGTCGCGTGATTGTTAAACCTTTGCTAATAAACCAACTAGTTCTTAATAGCAATGTGTTGCTGTAGATTCTAAAGCAAAGAACCCACGGAGCAAATACATTACAGCGGGTGGATGGAGTTAGGCCACAGATCAGCCGCGATCTCATTGAGTGGCGGAGCAGGCTCGAGGGGCTGAATGGCCTGCTCCTATGTAACAGGCTCGCGGGGCTGAATGGGCCTCCTCCTGTTCCTGTGTAACAGGCTCGAGGGGCTGAATGGGCCTCCTCCTGTTCCTGTGTACCTAGGTCCTAAGGCACTTCACGGGAGCGTGGTCAGACAAGAACTGGCACCGAGCCACCAGAGGCTTGGTCAGAGAGAGAGGCGGAGAGACTTAGGGAAAGGGTCCCAGAGCTGAGGGCCCTGGTAGCTGAAGACACAGCCGCTGATGGTGGAGCCTGGGGAGCAGGGCAAATGTGCAGGAGGCCAGTCAAGCTGAGCGAGAGCAGGATACAGCACCGAGGGAGGGCAGTGGGCCCAGCATGTCTGTGGACCCCTCGCCCCTCCTGTACTGTGGAGCCAGGTCCACTAGGAGGTGGTTTGTGACAAGCCCAAATCTCAATTCCCAATCGATCGGAGACCACCCCTGCTCCCAAGTCAGCCCTGACCATCCCCAGTGTCCCGGGGTCCGCTGAACGTCGTTAATTCACCCCCCCCTCACTACCAGAAGGTTGGCCTCACCAACTCGTGCACTGCCCTCCATTCACAGCGAGGCGGAGGGCAGGACAGTCTGCCTCCATCTCTCGGTTAGCTCACCTGGCATCTGTTGTGTGCACTTAAACTTGATGCTGGCGAAGAGGATGGCAGCAGTGAGGAGCAGCGCGATGGCAGACGCCAACAGGCCCAGTGCCAACCATTGACCTGCTGTGACCTCACCGGCCGAGTATCTGTGTTGCTCGTCGCAATCCTTGCAATGCAGCAAACCTCCAACCCCAGGCCCGACTCCGTGGCCCATTCTCGCCCCTCCGCGTCCTGACGTTGTGGAGCCTGTAAAAACAGCACTGATTATCGACCCAAGTCAGCAACACGACCGTCAGTCCAAAATCTTCACGTCAACAGCCAGCATCCTGCCGGGAACTTGCTTTGCAAGTGGGATTCTAACACGGTGCTTCACGCATACCATAACGCGATAGAATCGATCGGGAGAGACTGTTCCCGGGGGCAGGAGGGTCGGTAACCAGGGGGACACAGATTGACGATAATCGACGATGGAACCAGAGGGGGAGATGGGGAGAATGTTTTTACGCAGCGAGTTGTTGTGATCGGGAACGCGCTGCCTGAAAGGGCGGTGGGAGCAGATTCAATAGTAACTTTCAAACCGGGAATTGGATCAATACTTGACGGGGAAACATTCACCGGGCTGTGGGGAGAGAGCGGGGGGATGGGACTGATGGGATCGCTCGCTCACAGAGCCGGCACAGGCTCGATGGGCCCAATGGCCTCCTCCTGTACATTTATATAGCACCGTTCACAACCACCGCACATCTCAAAATGCTCCAAAAGTGTAGTCACTGTTGTAATGTGGGAAACGCGGCAGCCAATTTGCGCACAGCAAGCTCCCACACACAGCAATGTGATAATGACCCAGATAATCTGTTTTTGCGATGTTGGTCGAGGGATAAATATTGGCCCCAGGACACCAAGGAGAATTCCCCTGCTCTTCTTTGAAATAGTGGCCCTGGGATCTTTTGTGTCCATCTGAGAGAGCAGACAGGGCCTCTGTTTAATGTTCCAACCGACAGTGCGGCACTCCCTCTGTACTGCACCTCCGACAGTGCAGCGCTCCCTCAGTACTGCCCCTCCGACAGTGCGGCACTCCCTCAGTACTGCCCCCTCCGACAGTGCGGGGCTCCCTCAGTACCGCCCCTCCGACAGTGCGGCACTCCCTCAGTACTGCCCCTCCGACAGTGCGGCACTCCCTCAGTACTGCCCCTCCGACAGTGCGGCACTCCCTCAGTACCGCCCCTCCGACACTCCCTCAGTACCGCCTCTCCGAAAGTGCGGCACTCCCTCAGTACTTCACTGGAGTGTCAGCCACGATCTATGTGCTCGTCCCTGGATTCTATAATGCGTACAATATACTCAGGAGCTGTTATTCCCTATAATAGGGACTTTTATTCTCTATAGTACACACAGGGGAATGATGATGCTTACCGGGACTGTAAGTGCCCTCCATAGTCCTGTCTTCTCCCGCCTCGTGTTTGTTTGGAGGAGATGTCAGTGTCGTGGTGACAATATTACTGGGATGGAGACTTGTCCCGGATGTTTCTCCAGCTGTGTTTCTTGTTGTGACAGCCACACGTTGAAGCCAGTGGGCTCGGGTGGGGGGGTTCGGTGTTGGCTGAAGGGTGAAAGTTCTCTCTTGCCCGTGTAGCCCAGGGACGGCCGTGATGGAGGAGCTGGATATTGGAATGGTTGGACCTGCAGTGGGAGGTGCAGGATGAGGAGTTCCTTCCCCGGTCTCCGTCTGCTCTAGCCCACCAGTTCGGGCGCCCACGTCACCAGGATCTGAGGCAGCAAAACAGGACGTCACAATTTTCACATTGTCTCTTGAGTGAGCATTGACGGACCCAATCGAGTCCTTTCAACCCCGGAGCATACAGTGACTCTACAAACTCAAACACTCCGGTTCCCTTAGTATGTGAAAATCTGTCCCTCTCAGCCTTGAATAGAACTTACATTTATATAGCTCCTTTAGCTGAGTAAAATATCCCAGGGTGCTTCACAGGCGGGTTACAAGACAAATAAAATTAATTTGAGACCGAGCCAGGTAAGAGATTACGGCAGGTGACCAAAAGCTTGGTCAAAGAGGTCAGTTTTTAAAAGGAGCTTCTTAAGGGAGGAACATAAGAATTAGGAGCAGGAGTCGGCCATTCGGCCCCTCGAGCCTGCTCCGCCATTCAATACGATCATGGCTGATCTTCGTCTCAACTCCACTTTCCCCCTCGATCCCCGTAATATCCAAAACTCTATCGATCTCAGCCTTGAATATACTCAACGACTGAGTCTCCACAGCCCTCTGGGGCAGAGAATTCCAAAGATTCACCACCCTCTGAGTGAAGAAATTCCTCCTCATCTCCGTCCTAAATGGACGACCCCTTATCCTGAGACTGTGACCCCCGGTTCTCGACTCCCCAGCCTGCATCTACCCTGTCAATCCCTGTAAGAATTTTCTATGTTTCAATGAGATCACCTCTCATTCTTCTAAACTCTAGAAAATCTGGGCCTTGTCTACTCAATCTCTCCTCACAGGACAATCCCCTTATCCCAGATTAAGATTCCCACAGGCAGCAGAGAGATCCCCTGAGCCTCTCCCTCATAGAATCAGAGAAATTTACAGGACACAAGGAGGCCATTCGGCCCATCGTGTCCGGGCCAGCCGACCAAGGGCTACCCAGCCTAATCCCATTTTCCAGCTCTGGGTCCGTAGCCCTGTGGGTTACGGCACTTCAAGTGCACATCCAAGTACTTTTTAAATGTGGTGAGGGTTTCTGCCTCTACCACCCTTTCAGGCCGTGAGTTCCAGACCCCCACCACCCTCTGGGTGAAGAAATTTTCCCTCAAATTTCCACTAAACCTCCCCCTAATTACTTTAAATTTATGCCCCCTGGTTGTTGACCCCTCTGCTGAGGGAAATAGGTCATAAGAACATAACCAATAGGAACAGGAGTAGGCCATACGGTCCCTCGAGCCTGCTCCGCCATTTATCACGATCATGGCTGATCCGATCATGGACTCAGCTCCCCTCAGTACTGCCCCTCCGACAGTGCGGGGCTCTCTCAGTCCTGCCCCTCCGACAGTGCGGGGCTCCCTCAGTCCTGCTCCTTCGACAGTGCGGCACTCCCTCAGTACTGCCCCTCCAAAAGTGCGGCGCTCCCTCAGTACTGCCCCTCCGACAGTGCGGGGCTCCCTCAGTCCTGCCCCTTCGACAGTGCAGCACTACCTCAGTACTGCCCCTCCGACAGTGCGGCGCTCCCCCAGTACTGCCCCTCCGACAGTGCGGCACTCCCTCAGTACTGCCCCTCCAAAAGTGCGGCGCTCCCTCAGTACCGCCCCTCTCCCTCAGTACTGCCCCTCCGACAGTGCGGCGCTCCCCCAGTACCGCCCCTCCGACAGTGCGGCACTCCCTCAGTACCGCCCCTCCGACAGTGCGGCACTCCCTCAGTACTGCCCCTCCGACAGTGCGGCACTCCCTCAGTACCGCCCCTCCGACAGTGCGGCACTCCCTCAGTACTTCACTGGAGAGTCAGCCACGATCTATGTGCTCGTCCCTGGATTCTATAATGCGTACAATATACACAGGGGCTGTTATTCCCTATAATAGGGACTTTTATTCTCTATAGTACACACAGGGGAATGATGATGCTTACCGGGACTGTAAGTGCCCTCCATAGTCCTGTCTTCTCCCGCCTCGTGTTTGTTTGGAGGAGATGTCAGTGTCGTGGTGACAATATTCCTGGGATGGAGACTTGTCCCGGATGTTTCTCCAGCTGTGTTTCTTGTTGTGACAGCCACATGTTGAAGCCAGTGGGCTCGGGTGGGGGGGTTCGGTGTTGGCTGAAGGGTAAAGGTTCTCTCTTGCCCGTGTAGCCCAGGGACGGCCGTGATGGAGGAGCTGGATATTGGAATGGTTGGACCTGCAGTGGGAGGTGCAGGATGAGGAGTTCCTTCCCCGGTCTCCGTCTGCTCTAGCCCACCAGTTCGGGCGCCCACGTCACCAGGATCTGAGGCAGCAAAACAGGACGTCACAATTTTCACATTGTCTCTTGAGTGAGCATTGACGGACCCAATCGAGTCCTTTCAACCCCGGAGCATACAGTGACTCTACAAACTCAAACACTCCGGTTCCCTTAGTATGTGAAAATCTGTCCCGCTCAGCCTTGAATAGAACAACTTACATTTATATAGAGCCTTTAGCTTAGTAAAATGTCCCAGGGTGCTTTACAGGCGGGTTATAAGACAAATAAAATGAATTTGAGACTGAGCCAGGTAACAAATAGACAGCACGGTTCTGGTGTTTGTAATTGTTAGTAACGTAAGTTTTTAGAATTGAACTCTGATGAAATCTCCCGTTTTACTGGCAAAGTGGCTTTTCCACAACGGCACACAAGCCTGTTAAATACTTGTGGTTATGTGCTGAACCTTTCAATGGGACACACATGTTTGAAAAAAAAACTGTTCCAAATGCAACCCTGCAGTCACAATATCAACCATTATTTCGTTAGATACTGTGTTAAAAACCGTTTGGATTCAGATACAGTCGACGGCTTGTATTCTGCAGCAACAGAAGGAAACTGCTCATTGCATTCACAAATTGGTTAATAAATGAATTCCAATACTTATACAATTCTGAAATGTGGGATTACAGCCAAATTACTCTGCGTTTGTCGAGTGGTTTATATAAAAAGTGTTCTCCGCAAAAAAACAAAGAGATTACGGCAGGTGACCAAAAGCTTGGTCAAAGAGTGTAGTTTTTAAAGGAGCTTCTTAAGGGAAGAACATAAGAATTAGGAGCAGGAGTCGGCCATTCAGCCCCTCGAGCCTGCTCCGCCATTTAATAAGATCATGGCTGATTCGATCATGGACTCAGCTCCACTTCCCCGCCCCCTCCCCATAACCCCTTATCCCCTTATCGGTTAAGAAACTGTCTATCTCTGTCTTAAATTTATTCAATGTCCCAGCTTCCACAGCTCTCTGAGGCAGCGAATTCCACAGATTTACAACCCTCAGAGAAGAAATTCCTCCTCATCTGTTTTAAATGGGCGGCCCCTTATTCTAAGACCATGCCCTCCAGTTCTAGTCTCCCACATCAGTGGAAACATCCTCTCTGCATCCACCTTGTGGAGCCCCCTCATAATCTTACACGTTTTGATAAGATCACCTCTCATTCTTCTGAATTCCAATGAGTAGAGGCCCAACCTGCTCAACCTTTCCTCATAAGTCAACCCCCTCTATCCAATCTATCCACGCCCCTCATAATTTTATACACCTCAATCAGGAGTCCCCTCAGCCCCCTCTGTGCCAAGGAAAACAAACCCAGCCTATACAATCTGTCCTCATAGCTTAGATTTTACAGTCCCAGCAACATCCTGGTAAACCTCTTCTGCACCCTCTCAGTGCAATCACACCCTTCCTGTAATGTGGTGACCAGAACTGCATGCAGTACTCCAGCTGTGGCCTAACCAGTGTTTTATACAGTTCAAGCATAACCTCCCTGCTCTTGTATTCTATGCCTCGGCCAATAAAGGTAACTATCTCGTGTGTCTTCTTAACCACCTGGTCTGCTACCTTCAGGGATCTGTGGACCTGCACTCCAAGGTCCCTTTGTTCCTCTACACTTCTCAGTGTCCTACCATTTAATGTGTATTCCCTCGTCTTGTTAGCCCTCCCCAAATGCATTACCTCACACTTCTCCAGATTGAATTCCTGTGGCCAATGTTCTGCCCACCTGACCAGTTGATTGACATCTTCCTGCAGTCCCAGTGACCACCGTTGCCCTATACAGCGAGTGATAGCCGGCCCTCGAACGTGCACCTCCAGCCCCAGCCCTCCCCTCCCCTCCCTCCGGCCCCCGAGGCCAATGGCAGAATCCCTGCCTCTGAGGCCTATCCCAGGTCACGCAGCCTGGCACTTTCCTGTTCACGCATGGCCGCACGTTCGAGGCCGACTTGCAGAGAGTGGGTGTCTGGGGGGAACCGCCAATTCTGGTCGGACCGTATTCCAGGACCACTCGCCCCTCCCGCCCTCCATTGGTCGTCCAACATGTCAATCATCACGGTGCACCCACCCCAACTTTCCCACGGCCAATTGGAAAGCGATTGGACTCTTGTCCGTCAATCACACAGATTGGTTTTCCCATCCCCGATATTTCAAAAAAGTGATTAAGAAAAAAACATTTGGTTGTTTTTTTAATTCTCCCACGGCGTGATTTGTGGAATACTTTGTGACCCAGGCTCCAAATCAGATGGAACCTGGCACTGGGACCAATGCCATTCTTACCTGTGGATCTCGCATCAACAAACTCTTTCATGGCTTGTGCCTTTCCCGATAATATACAGAATCTCTGATTCGCGTTTGTGGTAAATCTGTGACAGTAAATCAGAAATAAATACGTCAAGCTCAATTCTGAAAGGGCACTCGTCAATAAACTTGGCTTGTATTGAAGGGGTGATCTGATTGAGGTATTGAATACCTCACTACTGCCCCTCCGACAGTGCAGCGCTCCCTCAGTACTGCCCCTCCGACATGCAATACTCCTTCAGTACTGCCCCTCCGACAGTGCAGCACTCCCTCAGTATTGCCCCTCCGACAGTGCGGCGCTCCCTCAGCACTGCCCCTCCGACAGTGCGGCGCTCCCTCAGCACTGCCCCTCCGACAGTGCGGCGCTCCCTCAGCACTGCCCCTCCGACAGTGCGGCGCTCCCTCAGCACTGCCCCTCCGACAGTGCGGCGCTCCCTCAGCACTGCCCCTCCGACAGTGCGGCACTCCCTCAGTACCGCCCCTCCGACAGTGCAGCGCTCTCTCAGTACTGCCCCTCCAACAGTGCGGGGCTCCCTCAGTACTGCCCCTCCGACAGTGCGGCACTCCCTCAGCACTGCACTGGGGTGTCAGCCTGGATTTTTGTGCTGAAATCTGCGGCGTGGGACTTGAACCTCCAACCGCCCGACTCCCCACTGAACCAGGGCTGAAGTACCTGTACTTTACTGTGATGAGCGTTATTTAGGTACAAAGCCCAATACTTACACTAGATACTCGGGACATCTTCCCTGACCGGATAAGGTCACATAATTCTGCAGCTTGTTGAATTCTGATATATTTAATGGTTGCGTTAACTTGGGTTCACAGCATGACCGGCCAGCACTGTCCGAGAGCCTCCCACTGCACACTGTGGATAAAACACAGAGACATGTGTCAGTCTGGCTTCGATCTGTGTGCCCTGCGGTGCAAGGAAAAGCACTTTCCAAGCAGCAGCTGATCCTGGGATAGTTTACTGATTCGCTCAGCTTTTGAGATTTGCAAAACCTCGGCCGACAACCCAAAGCTTTCTTTCCTGTTAACGCCGAAGTAATGGAACGAGCAAATCGTGTGTGGAGTCAAGCAACTTCACATTCGGAACAATCACTGAAAGGTGGCAGTGTCTTCAAGGTACCCCACCCCCCCATGTCCCCTGTCAACAAGGAAGGATATGCCCAGCTTCCCTCCTCTCCCCAGTCCAAGGAGCTGGCGCTGTACCCGGGGAGAGCTGCTCTGGAGCCATGCAGCCCCGTCAAGTGACTGGGCGGGCAATTGGACTGCGGCAGGCATCACACCCCAAACCCAAGCCTTGTGCCGCCCGGCTTGGGTTGGGGGTGTGATGCCGGCCGCAGTCGAATTGCCAGGGGGCACACTCCTGGCCGGTATGAGACTATGCTTCGGAGCACCTTCAATCTTGGTGAATTTTGTATAAAACTCTTAACTTTCCTGAACTCAACGTTAATTTGTGTCGCGGGGCGTTGTTTTGCGGGCTGTGCAGGGGAGTGCGGGGGGCGGGGGTCTTGCCCAGGAACCTTGGCCCCTCTCAGACCCCGACTGTCCCACCCTTTTACTGCGCTCTGTCTCTCCTCCCCCCCGCCGCCGCCTCGCTGTCCTCCCTGGTCGCCGGTCACATCTCCAGGGGTCTGCATGGACCCCCCGCAAAGCCTCATCCCCTCGCCCCCCTGGGGTGCATCCTCTCCCCACCCCACCCCACCCACCCATCTCCCCGGAAGCTGCGTGAACCGGAGATTTTACAAACTCACCCGCTCCCGAGCAGACGAGGAAGAGGCACAGAATCAGGGTCTCCATAGCCGACAGGATAAAAGACAAGTCAACGACTGCAGCACAGCCCGGCGCCGAGAGAGTGCAGACACAGTGAGGCAGATCCGTTCCTTTGTACCGGGGGGGCAGGCACTAGCAGTTTCCATTCACTTGCATCAGACTTGTGCATTGAGCCAATGGCCAGCCGCTACACAGGGGATTACCAGTGTACACCTCACATTCGATTTCCAAACTCCACCCTTCCTGACTCAGCCCTGTGCACTGCAAATCTCCCCTGGAAGTTCTGCGGATTAAAGGTGAATCACCCCCCCAGGCTGCGAGAAACCCTGGGGAGAGGGGAGGGGGGGAATGTCACAGCCAACCTGATCAAAACACATCACTTACTTTCACTTGCAAAACCTTTTGAGAGTCGAGGCATTTTCAGTATCTCGCAGTTGCACACTTTCACAAAAGGCACAGGAAGAGGCCACGAACGAAACATGGTTTAAAACTAGCTTTTGGGACTGACTGGACAGGGGAGGAGGAAAAGGCACCGATTAAAAACAATCTCTGCGACCAAGAGCCAAATCTGTTTATGCCTCAAAAGAAAGGCATTGATGTAATCTAAACCAGGAGCCCGTGGATTGATTGGCCGGAGGGGAAACGGTTCCCTCTGAGAACCACAAGTGTTTTGTATTTAACCCCTTGTAACCTGCATCACACCTGGCCACCAGAGGGCCCACCTGTTGGAGTCCCAAGGGATCCCAGCATCCCTCGGGAGCACAGTATATAAGCAGGTCACCCACAAGGTACCTGCTCTCTGGAACTACAATAAAGGAGCTAAGCTCACATTCGCTCATTACACACAGTACTCAGTCTCACCATTTATTATGAGCGTAACAACAAGTCTGCAAGAAACCAGGACAACAAAGGACCCCATAAGGCGTGCATTTTTGGAGAACAGGGCACTTAAGATAAGGTGTCATCTTTTGCCCTGTCGACTCTGTGTGCAAATTGTGGATATCCAGACACATCATCGCAGCCAGTTAAACAGATCCCCACAAACAATGAAACCGATCCAGACATATTAATGGGAACCTCAGCCCAGCAGGATATTTATTCATCAAATGGATATATAGTATTATAGTATTAGTATAGTATTTGGCGGTCCCTCGAAGCGAGGGTGACTTGCTTCCACGCCAAAAAGTGACGAGTTCACAGATGTTTCAGTGAAGGACCTAATATTCCAGATCCCGAACGACATCCTGAAGGGTGGAAGATGCCTGTGCGTGGATTTTTTTAACGTGGGGTGACCGTTGCACACCAGCCACCACACGGGGCTTGACAGAGCGAGGTCTTGGTCGAGTGGCAAGGGTTAACCAGGACGACTGGAGACCTGCTGTGCTGCACGGACCTAGTGCGCTCACATATCGCAGTGTGGGCTGGGCCCGTGCTGCCCCTGGGCCCCGAACTCTCGCCGCTCCTCCGCCCCGATCAAAAATGGAGCAGTCAGAAACAGGACATCAATTCGTCTCCTCTTATCTTACAGACATCAAATATCGACACTGCTACTTGAAATATCAAAATAGTAAACTCCTGCCTAGTTGCAGGGTTATTAACATCAGCAGAAACAAAGGGAAACTAACAGAATGAACACGATTCAGTTGGGATGTGATTAACAGCAGCATCTAAACAATGGATATATATACACGAGCTGGAAGTGGCTCAAGGGGTGATTTATTGATAAAATGGATATATATATACACGAGCTGGGAGCAGCTTGGGGCGAACGAATGGAGACGGACAAACTCAGAACGGAAAAGAAGAGAACACCAGAAGAGGGAACATCAAAGAGGAATAACCAGTCATGGAACCAACGACCATGAACCTACAATCTGCGGTTACAGCAACTAACTGGATGGGTGATTGTATGTCTTCGGTCAATTCTCTCAGAAGTCTTGTTCTGTAATTTTTAGCTGTTTTTTGCGTAATAAAACTGACAGTTGGGTTAAACTTAAACTTTGTGTCTTGCGTGGTCCTTTCCTGTAATTCCCGAGGTCTACGAACCAAGGTAGAATGTAAAACGAACACCCTACATAGTTTAGAAGAACAATTAGGCCTTCACCATTCAAGTTGTGCTCACCAGCAAGGCAGAACACGGCACAGCAAAGGTCTGACCAAGATCAAAAATGTCAAAATCATTATCCACTCACATAGAGCAGCTGATTCTCGTGTTCCATTTACAATCAGTTTCTAAATGCACTTTCTTCTGATGACCATGGACAAACTAGGAAGATTAGTTGGCCGAAACATGGGTCAAGATTTCTACGACCCAATTGCAAATATGGAATAATCTGTTTCACGGCCTTTTATATCTTTCAACTCAGCTTTTGGGCTGTGTATATGCAAATAAAATATAAACTAGTCCTGAAGAGTACATGTGATTTATCCAGGTCAGGTTCCTTACTCTTTCTTGTCCAATCCTTCTCCATCATAGGCGGTCCCTCGAAGCGAGGATGACTTGCTTCAAGCCAAAAAAAGGATGAGTTCACAGGTGTTTCAATGAAGGACCTAATATTCCGGATCCTGAACTATATCACGAAGGGTGGAAGATGCCTGTGCGTGGATTGTTTTAACGTGGGGTGACCGTTGTACACCAGCCACCACACGGGCTTGACAGAGCGAGGTCTTGGTCCAGGGGCAAGGGTTAACCAGGACGACTGGAGACCAGCTCTGCTCCACAGACCCAGTGCACCCACATATCGCAGTGTGGGCTGGGCCCTTGCTGCCCCTGGGCCCCTGGCCCCGAACTCACACCTCCGCTGGGCCCCGATCACATTCCCCCCACGGTCTCTCGCCGCTCCTTCACCTGACTACGCTCCAATCCCTGCAGTACCTACCCTTCTGTAAGGTGATCACCGCCCCAGCCAGAAACAGGTCCAGCTCTTGCTGAAGGGATCAGTATCCACGG
The DNA here is from genome assembly GCF_044704955.1 of Pristiophorus japonicus. Classification (NCBI taxonomy): domain Eukaryota; kingdom Metazoa; phylum Chordata; class Chondrichthyes; family Pristiophoridae; genus Pristiophorus; species Pristiophorus japonicus. The sequence goes on from NW_027251317.1 coordinate 46,971, forward strand.
CACGAGACGCAGACTGTTCCACAAGGCCACTATTCTCTGGGAAAAGTACCACCTCCTGCTATCTAACCCAGATCTTGTGACCCTGGGCCTCCCGAACCTAATTAATTGGAACATACTGTCAACAGGAACACAATCTCGTCCTTTCATTATCTTCTAAACCTCAATCAGATCAGCCCTTAAATCTACGCTTCTCTAAATGGTAGAGTCACAACACTTTTAGCCTATCTTGCAGGCGATTATCTTGCCTGGATAAACCTGGCGGAAATCAGAACATATCACAGCAATGTGATAATGACCAGATCATCTGTTTTTTTTGTGATGTTGATTGAGGGATAAATATTTTCCAGGACACCGGGAAGAACTCCCCTGCTCTTCTTCGAAATAGGATCTTTTATGTCCACTTGAGAGAGCAGATAGGGCCTAGGTTTAACGTTTCATCCAAAAGATGGCACCTCCGACAGTGCGGCACTCCCTCAGTACTGCCCCTCCGACAGTGCGGGGCTCCCTCAGTACTGCCCCTCCGACAGTGCAGCGCTCTCTCAGTACTGCCCCTCCGACAGTGCGGGGCTCCCTCAGTACTGCCCCTTCGACAGTGCGGCGCTCCCTCAGTACTGCCCCTCCGACAGCGCTCCCCCAGTACTGCCCCTCCGACAGTGCGGCACTCCCTCAGTACTGCCCCTCCAACAGTGCGGCACTCCCCCAGTACTGCCCCTCCGACAGCGCTCCCCCAGTACTGCCCCTCCGACAGTGCGGCACTCCCTCAGCGCAGTGTGCACAGCAAGCTCCCACAAACAGCAGTAACCAGATCATTTGTTTTGGTGATTTTGAGTGTGGGATACATTTTGACTTGGGTCACTGGGGAGATGTCCCCTGCTCTTTTTCGGAATAGTGTCCGTGGGACCTTTTATGTCCGGCTGAGAGAGCGGACAAGCCAGCATGGACCAGTTGAGCCGAATGGTCTCAATTCTTGAGGCTGTACTGACATTGTTCCTGCTACGTAGAACAGGTATGTTGGAAGCTGGCCTGCTGTCTCCGAAGGTAAGGATTTGTGGCCTATTGCGAGGCTTTGCACGCAGAGCGTAGCAGCCAAACTGACCGAACCGCCACGTGTGACATTCTGCTTTCAGGTTGCGAGCGGCGTAACTGGGAGAAGCGGATGACAGAGGACGGACTGAGACACAACGCGGTGAAGCGGCTATACTGAGCGGTGAGACCGGCCGAGGACCGCCCTGCCCAGTGCCAGCGTCCGCCAGACACACGTGGGCAGGCCCGATGGTCGGGCACTCTTACAGACACGGGAGTTGCTGGGGCACTGGGCGGGTGGTCCCAGGGTCCCTCCTCACCGAGGTACACCCCAAACACTTTCATCTCAGGACACGCTTGAGTGCGTGCTCGCTCGGCGCGCCCCTTTAGCTGCAGGCCACGCTCCGGCAACTGTAAAAATATTGTTGTAATACAGAATAAAGCCAGACCAACTCACGTAAGCTGGATTGCTTCTAATTGTAGCCGTGCTGATCTCATCTTTCGATTGCAAAGACGTGAGGTATTTTGGAGGAGGATGAACCTCTGGACAATGGAACAGGAGTGGGACTGGCTGAGGGGCTCTTGCAGAGAGCCGGCACGGGCTCGAGGGGCCCAGTGGCCTCCTTCTGTGCTGTGACCATTCTCTGATTCTCGGCTGTGTTTGTTCAGCAATGGGCAGAAGGCCATAAAATGCCCAACAAAGTCAGAACATGCATTTCTATAGCACCTTTCACGACCTCATCACATCCCAAAAGCGCTGCCCAGCCGATGAACAGTTTTTGGAGTGTAGCCACTGCTGTAATGTGGGGAAGGCGGCAGCCCAGTGTGCGCACAGCAAGATCCCACAAACAGCGATGCGATAATGACCCAGATCATCTATATTTAGGGGTTGTGTGTGAAGGATCAATCTTGGCCCAGGACACCGGGGAGAACTCCCCCTGCTCGGCAAGAATTAGACAATGTTTGGTTGTTTTTTGCAATAACGGGTATGAATGAGAATGACGCAGCAAAGCTCAGTTCGGAGCTTTAGCTACTTCCAGGGGAGGTGTGGGAGGCCTGGGTTGTCCTCGCTCACTATCCCCGGGGAGCTCTCCACGCCTGAGTCTCCACACTAGGGCTGTGTGCACTGCTCTCTGTGTAGTCTCAGTGGTTTCAAATGGTAATAAATGTAGTTGATGCTCAGTCATATTACTGTCTCGCTGTTTCTCATCCTGTCTGTCTCTCTGTCTCGCGATCTCTCTCTCTCTGTCCCTTTATGTCTCTTTCCCTCTCTCTTTCCCTCTCACTCCTAGTGTTTCTCTGTCTCGCTCACTCTGTCTGTCTATGTCTCTCTGTCTCTCCTTTTTTCTCTCTCTCTCTCTGTCTCTCTCTTTCAGTTTCTCTCTCTCTGTTTCAGTTTCTCTCTCTCTCCCTCTGTTTCTCTCTCTCTCTGATTCTGTTTCTCTCTCTCTCTCTCTGTTTCTGTTTCTCTCTCTCTGATTCTGTTTCTCTCTCTCTCTGTCTCTCTCTCTCTCTGATTCTGTTTTTCTTTCTCTCCCTCTGTTTCTCTCTCTCTGTTTCTCTCTCTTCGGAGGGGCAGTACTGAGGGAGCGCCGCACTGTCGGAGGGCAGTACTGAGGGAGCCCCGCACTGTCGGAGGGGCAGTACTGAGGGAGTGCCGCACTGTCGGAGCGGCAGTACTGAGGGAGTGCCGCACTGTCGGAGGGGCAGTACTGAGGGAGCGCCGTACTGTCGGAGGGGCAGTACTGAGGGAGCGTCTTATTGTCAGAGGGGCAGTACTGAGGGAGAGCCGCACTGTCGGAGGGGCAGTACTGAGGGAGCGCCGCACTGTCGGAGGGGCAGTACTGAGGGAGCGCCGTACTGTCGGAGGGGCAGTACTGAGGGAGCGCCTTACTGTCGGAGGGGCAGTACTGAGGGAGCGCCGTACTGTCGGAGGGGCAGTACTGAGGGAGCGCCTGACTGTCAGAGGGGCAGTACTGAGGGAGAGCCGCACTGTCGGAGGGGCAGTACTGAGGGAGCGCCGCACTGTCGGAGGGGCAGTACTGAGGAAGCCCCGCACTGTCGGAGGGGCAGTACTGAGGGAGAGCCGCACTGTCGGAGGGGCAGTACTGAGGGAGCGCCGCACTGTCGGAGGGGCAGTACTGAGGGAGAGCCGCACTGTCGGATGGGCAGTACTGAGGGAGCGCCGTACTGTCGGAGGGGCAGTACTGAGGGAGAGCCGCACTGTCGGAGGGGCAGTACTGAGGGAGCACCGCACTGTCGGAGGGGCAGTACTGAGGGAGCGCCGTACTGTCGGAGGGGCAGTACTGAGGGAGAGCCGCACTGTCGGAGGGGCAGTACTGAGGGAGCGCCGCAATGTCGGAGGGGCAGTACTGAGGGAGCGCCGCACTGTCGGAGGGGCAGTACTGAGGGAGAGCCGCACTGTCGGAGGGGCAGTACTGAGGGAGCACCGCACTGTCGGAGGGGCAGTACTGAGGGAGCTCCGCACTGTCGGAGGGGCAGTACTGAGGGAGCACCGCACTGTCGGAGGGGCAGTACTGAGGGAGCGCCGCACTGTCGGAGGGGCAGTACTGAGGGAGCGCCGTACTGTCGGAGGGGCAGTACTGAGGGAGCGCCGCACTGTCGATGATCTGGGTCATTATCACATTGCTGTGTGTGGGAGCTTGCTGTGTGCAGATTGCCTGCCGCGTTTCCCACATTACAACAGTGACTACACTCCAAAAGTACTTCATTGGCTGTAAAGCGCTTTGGGACATCCTGAGGTCGTGAAAGGCGCTATATAAATGCAAGCCTGTCTCTCTTTAAAGCGTTAAATGATAAGGACAGGTTGCATAAACTTAGCTTATATTTGTTTGAGTTTGGAAGGTTGAAGCAGGGATCTGATCGAGGGGGATTAAAGGCTTTGACAGGATCGATCGCGAGAAACTGTGTCTTCTGGTGGGGTCGGGCGTCGGGGGGTCGCGGGGGGTGACTCGAGTCTGGATCAAGGGTCAGAGGCTTAAAATTAGAGCCAGGTTGTTCGGGGGGGTGACGTCAGGAAGCACGTGACACACACAGGGCCGCGGGAATCTGGAACTCGATCACTCCCAAAGAGCTGTGGGTGCAGGGGATCGATGTATTTTGTTGGCCGAGGGTAACACGGATACGGATCAAAGACGGACAGAATTGAGGTAATCAGCCACAATCTAACTGCCCGGCGGGGCAGGGTCCTGAGGCTCAATGGACTCCTCCTGTGCCTAATGTTTCTAAGTCCACACGTGCTGACAGTCCTCCGGCACCCCAGCCAAGAGTGCAGGCCTCCCATGTGAGGTGAGAGCGTCGAGAGCTGGTGGGTTATTCGACTGCAGTGGGCTTCGTGTCCAAGGTTGGTCTTGTTGTTATTCACTGCCCTCCCCAGCCCCAGGATCACAGAGGGGGCAGTCCTCGGGGAATCAAGCTGTCTGATTGAATGTTAATGATTGGCTCCGCCTCCTCTCCCTCCCAAACATTCCGGAGGGAAAGCTCCACCCCCAGCCCCGCCCAGCCCGGGAGCCCAAGGAACACGGACTGCATCGCTCCGCTCATTCCCATCTCCATACCAAAGCTTACATTCCAAACTCATACATTGCAGCTTCAATAAAGGACGTGTTTAATGTGGTGTTGTGTTTGATTGGAGGGGAGTTCTGTGCAGGACTGATGTACCCAGTCTTGGCCGTTCTTGTCTCCCTCCTGCAATGGGCCACAAGGATTGGAGCGAGGGCCTTGTCCACCATTCAATAAGATCATGGCCCTCCCCCTCTCCCCTCCCCTCCCCCACTCCCTCCTACCTCCCCCCCTCCCCTCTCCCTCTCCTACTCCCTTTTCCCCCCCCTCTCGCCCTCTCCCCTACTCCCTTCTTCACCCCCCTCTCCCCTACTCCCTTCTTCCCCCCCCTCTCCCCTACTCCCTTCTTCCCCCCCTCTCCCCTACTCCCTTCTTCCCCCCCTCTCCCCTACTCCCTTCTTCCCCCCTCTCCCCGATTCCCTTCTTCCCCCCCCCTCTCCCCTACTCCCTTCTTCCCCCCCCTCCCCTACTCCCTTCTTCCCCCCCCCTCTCCCCTACTCCCTTCTTCCCCCCCCCTCCCCTACTCCCTTCTTCCCCCCCCCCTCTCCCCTACTCCCTTCTTCCCCCCCTCTCCCCTACTCCCTTCTTCCCCTACTCCCTTCTTCCCCCCCCCCTCTCCCCTACTCCCTTCCACCTCTCCCCTCTCCCCTACTCCCTTCTTCCCCCCCCCCTCTCCCCTACTCCCTTCTTCCCCCCCTCTCCCCTACTCCCTTCTTCCCCCCCTCTCCCCTACTCCCTTCTTCCCCCCACCTCTCTCGCCTCTCCCCTACTCTTCCACCCCCCCCTCTCGCCCTCTCCCCTACTCCCTTCTTTCCCCCCCCTTCGCCCTCTCCGCCCCCCCTCGCCCTCTCCCCTACTCCCTTCTTCCCCCCCCCTCGCCCTCTCCCCTCCCCTACTCCCTTCTTCCCCCCCCCCTCTCTCGCCCTCTCCCCTACTCCCTTCTTCCCCCCCTATCTCGCCATCTCCCCTACTCCCTTCTTCCCCCCCTCTCTCTCGCCCTCTCCCCTACTCCCTTCTTCCCCTCCTACTCCCTTCTTCCCCCCTACTCCCTTCTCTCCGCCCCCCTCTCTCCCCTACTCCCCCTCCCCTCTCACTCCCACCCTCCCTCACTCCCCCTCCCCTCTCACTCCCTCACTCCCCCTCCCCTCTCACTCCCACACTCCCTCACTCCCCCTCCCCTCTCACTCCCACCCTCCCTCACTCCCCCTCCCCTCTCTCTCACTCCCACCCTCACCTCCCCTCCCCTCTCTCTCACTCCCACCCTCACTCCCCCTCCCCCCTCACTCCCCCTCCCTCTCACTCCCACCCTCACTCCCCCTCCCCTCTCACTCCCACCCTCACTCCCCCTCCCCTCTCACTCCCACCCTCACTCCCCCTCCCCTCTCACTCCCACCCTCACTCCCCCTCCCCTCTCACTCCCACCCTCACTCCCCCTCCCTCTCACTCCCACCCTCACTCCCCCTCCCCTCTCACTCCCCACCCTCACTCCCCCTCCCCTCTCACTCCCACCCTCACTCCCCCTCCCCTCTCACTCCCACCCTCACTCCCCCTCCCCTCTCACTCCCACCCTCACTCCCCCTCCCCTCTCACTCCCACCCTCACTCCCCTCCCCTCTCACTCCCACCCTCACTCCCCCTCCCCTCTCACTCCCACCCTCACTCCCCCTCCCCTCTCACTCCCACCCTCACTCCCCCCCCCTCACTCCCCCTCCCTCTCACTCCCACCCTCACTCCCCCTCCCCTCTCACTGCCACCCTCACTCCCCCTCCCCTCTCACTGCCACCCTCACTCCCCCTCCCCTCTCACTGCCACCCTCACTCCCCCTCCCCTCTCACTCCCACCCTCACTCCCCCTCCCCTCTCACTTCCACCCTCACTCCCCCTCCCCTCTCACTCCCACCCTCACTCCCCCTCCCCTCATCCCACCCTCACTCCCCCTCCCCTCTCACTCCCACCCTCACTCCCCCTCCCCTCTCACTCCCACCCTCACTCCCCCTCCCCCCCCCCTCACTCCCACCCCCCTCTCACTCCCACCCTCACTCCCCCTCCCCTCCCCCTCACTCCCACCCTCACTCCCCCTCCCCTCTCACTCCCACCCCTCACT
>NW_027251318.1:0-53418 GCF_044704955.1 Pristiophorus japonicus
CCCGCTCTCTCTCCCACCGCCACGCTCTCTTCTCCCACCGCCCGCTCTCTCTCCCACCATCCGCTCTCTCTCCCACCGCCCCCCTCTCCTCCCACCGCCCGCTCTCTCTCCCACCGCCCGCTCTCTCTCCCACCATCCGCTCTCTCTCCCACCGCCCCCTCTCTCCCACCGCCCGCTCTCTCTCCCACCGCCCGCTCTCTCTCCCACCGCCCGCTCTCTCTCCCACCGCCCGCTCTCTCTCCCACCCTACGCTCTCAGTCCCACCGCCCGCTCTCTCTCCCACAGCCCGCTCTCTCTCCCACCGCCCGCTCTCTGTCCCATCGCCCGCTCTCTCCCAACGCCTGCGCTCTCTCCCAAAACCAGATCTCTCTCCACCGCCCGCTCTCCTCTCCCAAAGCCAGCTCTCTCTCCCACCGCACGCTCTCTCTCCCACCGCATGGTCTCTCTCCCACCGCCCGCTCTCTCTCTCACAACCAGCTCTCTCTCCCACCGCATGGTCTCTCTCCCACCGCCCGCTCTATCTCCCACAGCCAGCTCTCTATCCCACCACCCGTTCTCTCCCAACGCCCGCGCTCTCTCCCACCACACGCTCTATCTCCCCACAGCCAGCTCTCTATCCCACAGCCAGCTCTCTCTCCCACCGCCCCCTCTCTCCCCCACCGCCTGCTCTCAGTCCCACCTCCTGCTTTCTCTCCCACCGCCCACCTCTCTGTCCCACCCGCCCCCGCTCTCTCCCACCGCCCCGCTCTCTCCACGCCCGCTCAGAGAGACTCACGCCCGCTCTCTCTCCCACCGCCCGCCTCTCTCTCCACCGCCCGCTCTCTCTCCCACCGCCGCTCACTCATCCCACCACCTGCTCTCAGTCCACCGGCCTTTCTCTCTCCCACCGCCTCCTCTCTCTCCCACCCCACCCCCTCTCAGTCCCATCGCCCACTCTCGGTCCCACCGCCCGCTCTCTCTCTCACCGCCCGCTCTCAGTCCCACCGCCCACTCACTCTCCCACCGCCCTTTCTCTCTCCCACCGCCTCCTCTCTCTCCCACCGCCCCCTCTCGCTCCCACCGAGCCTCTCTCTCCCAACGCCCGCGCTCTCTCCCAACGCCCGCTCTCTCTCTCACTGCCCGCTCTCTCTCCCACAGTCAGCTCTCTCTCCCACCCCCCGCTCTCTCTCCCACCGCCCGCTCTCTCTCCCACCGCCCCTCTCCCTCCCACCGCCCCCTCTCTCTCTCTCCGCCCCTTCTCTCCCACCGACCCTCTCTCTCCAACCACCTGCTCTCTCTCTCAGCGCCCGCTCTCTCTCCCTGCTCCCGCTTTCAATCCCACCGCCCGCTCTCTCTCCCACCGCCCGCTCTCTCCCAACGCCCGCTCTCTCTCCCAACGCCCGCTCTCTCTCCCACCGCCCGCTCTCTCTCCCAACGCCCGCTCTCTCCCCAACGCCCGCTCTCTCTCCCAACGCCCGCTCTCTCTCCCACCGCCCGCTCTCTCTCCCAACGCCCGCGCTCTCTCCCCAAAGCCCGCTCTCTCTCTCACTGCCCGCTCTCTCTCCCACAGTCAGCTCTCTCTCCCACCGCCCGCTCTCTCTCCCACCGCACGCTCTCTTTCCCACCGCACGCTCTCTCTCCGACCGCCCGCTCTCTCTCACTGCCCGCTCTCTCTCCCCACCGCACGCTCTCTCTCCCACCGCACGCTCTCTCTCCCACCGCACGCTCTCTCTCCCACCGCACGCTCTCTCTCCCACCGCACGCTCTCTCTCCCACCGCACGCTCTCTCTCCCACCGCCCGCTCTCTCTCCCACCGCCCCTCTCCCTCCCACCGCCCCCTCTCTCTCTCTCCGCCCCCTTCTCTCCCACAGACCCTCTCTCTCCAACCACCTGCTCTCTCTCTCAGCGCCTGCTCTCTCTCCCAGATCCTGCTCTCTCTCCCACCACTGCTCTATCTCAGCGCGCCCGCTCTCTCTCCCAGCTCCCGCTTTCAATCCCACCGCCCGCTCTCTCTCCCACCGCCCGCTCTCTCCCAACGCCCGCTCTCTCTCCCAACGCCCGCTCTCTCTCCCACCGCCCGCTCTCTCTCCCACCGCCCGCTCTCTCTCCCACCGCCCGCTCTCTCTCCCACCGCCCGCTCTCTCTCCCACCGCCCGCTCTTGCTCCACCATCTGCTCTCTCTCCCACCGCCCGCTCTCTCCCAATGCCCGCTCTCTCTCTCACCGCCCGCTCTCTCTCCCACCTCTCGCTTTCTCTCCCACCGCCCGCTCTCTCTCCCCAACGCCCGCTCTCTCTCCCACGGCACGCTCTCTCTCCCACCACCCGCTCTCTCTCCCACCTCTCTCCCACGGCACGCTCTCTCTCCCACCGCCCGCTTCCTCACCCACCGCCCCCTCTCTCTCCCACCGCCCGCTCTCTCTCCCACCGCCCGCTCTCTCTCCCAGCGCACGCTCTCTCTCCACCGCCCGCTCTCTCCCAACGCCCGCGCTCTCTCCCAAAGCCCGCTCTCTCTCCCACAGCCAGCTCTCTCTCCCACCGCCCCCTTTCCCTCCCTCCGCCCCCTCTCTCCCACCGACCCTCTCTCTCCAACCACCTGCTCTCTCTCTCAGCGCCCGCTCTCTCTCCCAGCTCCCGCTTTCAATCCCACCGCCGGATCTATCTCCCACCGCCCGCTCTCTCTCCCACCGCCCGCTCTCTCTCCCACCGCCCGCTCTCTCTCCCAGCTCCCGCTTTCAATCCCACCGCCGGATCTCGCTCCCACCGCCCGCGCTCTCTCCCACCGCCGGCTCTCTCTCCCACCGCCCGCTCTCTCTCCCACCGCCCGCTCTCGCTCCCACTGCACGCTCTCTCTCCCACCGCCTGCTCTCTCCCAACGCCCGCTCTCTCTCCACCCGTCCGCTCTCAGTCCCACCGCCCGCTCTCTCTCCTACCGCACGCACTCTCTCTCCCACCGCCCGCTCTCTCTCCACCCGTCCGCTTTCTCTCCCACCGCCCCCTCTCTCTCTCCCACCGCCCGCTCTCAGTCCCACCGCCCTTTCTCTCTCCCACTGCCCGCTCTCTCTCCCACCGCCCTTTCTCTCTCCCACTGCCCGCTGTCTCTCCCACTGCCCGCTCTCAGTCCCACCGCCCACTCTCAGTCCCACTGCCCGCTCTCTCTCCACCTTCCGCTCTCGCTCCCACCATCCGGTCTCTCTCCCCACCCGCTCTCTCCCAATGCCCGCTCTCTCTCCCACCGCCCGCTCTCTCTCCCACTTCCCGCTTTCTCTCCCACCGCCCTTTCTCTCTCCCACCGCCCGTTCTCTCTCCCACCGCCCGCTCTCTCTCCCACCGCCCGTTCTCTCTCCCACCGCCCGTTCTCTCTCCCACCGCCCCTTCTCTCTCCCACTGCCCGCTCTCTCTCCCACTGCCTGCTCCCTCTCCCACCGCCCCCTCTTCCTCCCTCCGCCCCCTCTCTCCCACCGACCCTCTCTCTCCCACCACATGCTCTCTCTCTCAGCGCCCGCTCTCTCTCCCACCGCCCGCTCTCTCTCCAACCGCCGCTTTTGCTCCCACGGCCCGCTCTCTCTCCCACCGTCTGCTCTCGCTCCCACCATCCGCTCTCTCTCCCACCGCCCGCTCTCTCTCCCTCCCGCTCGCTCTCTCTCTCACCGCCCGCTCTCAGTCCCACCGCCCGCTCTCTCTCCCTCCGCTCGCTCTCTCTCTCACCGCCCGCTCTCAGTCCCACCGCCCGCTCTCTCTCCCTCCGCTCGCTCTCTCTCTCACCGCCCGCTCTCTCTCCCTCCGCTCGCTCTCTCTCCCTCCGCTCGCTCTCTCTCTCACCGCCCGCTCTCTCTCCCTCCGCTCGCTCTCTCTCCCACCGCACGCTCTCTCTCTCCACCGCACGCTTTCTCTCCCACCGCCCCCTTCTCTCTCCCACCGCCCGCTCTCTCCCCACTGCCTGCTCCCTCTCCCACCGCCCCCTCTCCCTCCCTCCACCCCCTCTCTCCCACCGACCCTCTCTCTCCCACCACATGCTCTCTCACCCACCGCCCGCTCTCTCTCCCACCGCCCGTTCTCTCTCCCAATGCCCGTTTCCTCTCCCACTTCCCGCTCTCTTCTCACACCGCCCTCGCTCTCTCTCCCAATGCCCGCTCTCTCTGCCACCGCCCGCTCTCTCCCAACGCCCGCTCTCTCTCCCAACGCCCGCCCTCTCTCCCACTGCCCGCTCTCTCTCTCCCGCCGCCCGCTCTCTCTCCCAACGCACGTTCTCTCTCCCAACGCCCGTTCTCTCTCCCACTGCCCGCTCTCTCTCCCACCATCGCTTTCTCACCTATCGCCCGCTCTCTCTCCCACCGCCCGCGCTCTCTCCCAACGCCCGCTCTCTCTCCCACTGCCCGCTCTCTCTCTCACTGCCCTTTCTCTCTACCACCGCCCCCTCTCTCTCCCACCGCCCGCTCTCTCTCCCAACGCCCCCTCTCTCTCCCACCGCCCGCTCTCTCTCCCAACACCCGCTCTCTCTCCCACGCCGCTCTCTCTCCCTCCGCCCGCTCTCTCTCCCAACGCCCGCTCTCTCTCCCACCGTCCGCCCTCTCTCCCACTGCCCGCTCTCTCTCTCCCACCGCCAGCTCTCTCTCCCAACGCCCGTTCTCTCTCCCACTGCCCGCTCTCTCTCCCACCTCCTGCTTTCTCACCTATCGCCCGCTCTCTCTCCCACCTCCCGTTTTCTCAAGTGTCGCCCGCTCTCTCTCCCACCGCCCCTCTCCTCCCACCGCCCCCTCTCTCTCCCACCGCCCCTCTCTCCCACCGCCCCCTCTCTCCCACCGCCCCCTCTCTCTCCCACCGCCCCTCTCTCTCCCACCGTCCCCTCTCTCTCCCACCGCCCGCTTTCTCTCCCACCGCCCGCTCTCTCTCTCGCTGCCCGCTCTCCCTCCCACTGTACCTTTCTCTCTCCCACCGCCCGTTCTCTCTCCCACCGCCCCCTCTCTCTCCCACCCCCTGCTCTCTCTCCCACCGCCCGCTCTCTCTCCCACTGCCCCCTCTCTCTCCCACCGCCTGCTCTCTCTCCCACCGCCCCCTCTCTCTCCCACCGCCCGCTCTCTCTCCCACCGTCCGCTCTCTCTCCCACCGCCCGCTCTCTCCAAACGCCCGCACTCTCTCCCAAAGCCCGCTCTCTCTCCACCGCCCGCTCTCTCTCCCACCGTCCGCTCTCTCTCCCAAAGCCCGCTCTCTCTCGCTACCCGCTCTCTCTCTCACTGCCTGCTCTCTCTCTCACCGCCCTTTCTCCCACCGTACCTTTCTCTCTCCCACGCCCGTTCTCTCTCCCACCGCCCCCTCTCTCTCCCACCAACCCCTCTCTCTCCCACCGCCCGCTCTCTCTCCCACCGCCCGCTCTCTCTCCCACCGCCCGCTCTCTCTCCCACCGCCCGCGCACTCTCCCAACGCCTGCTCCTCTCCCACCGCCCGCTCTCTCTCCCACCGCCCGCGCACTCTCCCAACGCCCGCGCTCTCTCCCACCGCCCGCTCTCTCTCCCACCGCCCGCTCTCTCTCCCACCGCCCGCGCACTCTCCCAACGCCTGCTCTCTCTCCCACCGCCCGCTCTCTCTCCCACCGCCCGCGCACTCTCCCAACGCCTGCTCTCTCTCCCACCGCACGCTCTCTCTCCCACCAACCCCTCTCTCTCCCACCGCCCGCTCTCTCTCCCACCGCCCGCTCTCTCTCCACCGCACGCTCTCTCTCCCACCAACCCCTCTCTCTCCCACCAACCCCTCTCTCTCCCACCGCCCGCTCTCTCTCCCACCGCCCGCTCTCTCTCCACCGCCCGCTCTCTCTCCCACCGCCCGCGCACTCTCCCAACGCCCGCTCTCTCTCCCACAGCCAGCTCTCTCTCCCACCGCCTGCTCTCTCTCCCACCGCACGCTCTCTCTCCCTCCGCTCGCTCTCTCTCTCACCGCCCGCTCTCTCTCCCTCCGCTCGCTCTCTCTCCCTCCGCTCGCTCTCTCTCTCACCGCCCGCTCTCTCTCCCTCCGCTCGCTCTCTCTCCCCACCGCACGCTCTCTCTCCCACCGCACGCTTTCTCTCCCACCGCCCCTTCTCTCTCCCACCGCCCGCTCTCTCTCCCTCCACCCCCTCTCTCCCACCGACCCTCTCTCTCCCACCACATGCTCTCTCACCCACCGCCCGCTCTCTCTCCCACCGCCCGTTCTCTCTCCCAATGCCCGTTTCCTCTCCCACTTCCCGCTCTCTCTCACACCGCCCTCGCTCTCTCTCCCAATGCCCGCTCTCTTGCCACCGCCCGCTCTCTCCCAACGCCCGCTCTCTCTCCCAACGCCCGCCCTCTCTCCCACTGCCCGCTCTCTCTCTCCCGCCGCCCGCTCTCTCTCCCAACGCACGTTCTCTCTCCCAACGCCCGTTCTCTCTCCACTGCCCGCTCTCTCTCCCACCATCGCTTTCTCACCTATCGCCCGCTCTCTCTCCCACCGCCCGCGCTCTCTCCCAACGCCCGCTCTCTCTCCCACCGCCCGCTCTCTCTCTCACTGCCCGCTCTCTCTCTCACTGCCCTTTCTCTCTACCACCGCCCCCTCTCTCTCCCACCGCCCGCTCTCTCTCCCAACGCCCCCTCTCTCTCCCACCGCCCGCTCTCTCTCCCAACACCCGCTCTCTCTCCCACCGCCCGCTCTCTCTCCCTCCGCCCGCTCTCTCTCCCAACGCCCGCTCTCTCTCCCACCGTCCGCCCTCTCTCCCACTGCCCGCTCTCTCTCTCCCACCGCCAGCTCTCTCTCCCAACGCCCTTTCTCTCTCCCACTGCCCGCCTCTCTCCCACCTCCTGCTTTCTCACCTATCGCCCGCTCTCTCTCCCACCTCCCGTTTTCTCAAGTGTCGCCCGCTCTCTCTCCCACCGCCCCTCTCTCTCCCACCGCCCCCTCTCTCTCCACCGCCCCCTCTCTCTCCCACCGCCCCCTCTCTCCCACCGCCCCCTCTCTCTCCCACCGCCCCTCTCTCTCCCACCGTCCCCTCTCTCTCCCACCGCCCGCTTTCTCTCCCACCGCCCGCTCTCTCTCCCACAGCCAGCTCTCTCTCCCACCGCCCACTCCCTCTCCCACCGCACGCTCTCTCTCCCACCGCTTGCTCTCTCCAAACGCCCGCGCTCTCTCCCAAAGCCCGCTCTCTCTCTCCTGCCCGCTCTCCCTCCCACTGTACCTTTCTCTCTCCCACCGCCCGTCTCTCTCCCACCGCCCCCTCTCTCTCCCACCCCCTGCTCTCTCTCCCACCGCCCGCTCTCTCTCCCACTGCCCCTCTCTCTCCCACCGCCTGCTCTCTCTCCCACCGCCCCCTCTCTCTCCCACCGCCCGCTCTCTCTCCCACCGTCCGCTCTCTCTCCCACCGCCCGCTCTCTCCAAACGCCCGCACTCTCTCCCAAAGCCCGCTCTCTCTCCACCGCCCGCTCTCTCTCCACCGTCCGCTCTCTCTCCCAAAGCCCGCTCTCTCTCGCTACCCGCTCTCTCTCTCACTGCCTGCTCTCTCTCTCACCGCCCTTTCTCCCACCGTACCTTTCTCTCTCCCACCGCCCGTTCTCTCTCCACCGCCCCCTCTCTCTCCCACCAACCCCTCTCTCTCCCACCGCCCGCTCTCTCTCCCACCGCCCGCTCTCTCTCCCACCGCCCGCGCACTCTCCCAACGCCTGCTCTCTCTCCCACCGCCCGCTCTCTCTCCCCACCGCCCGCGCACTCTCCCAACGCCGCGCTCTCTCCCACCGCCCGCTCTCTCTCCCACCGCCCGCTCTCTCTCCCACCGCCCGCGCACTCTCCCAACGCCTGCTCTCTCTCCCACCGCACGCTCTCTCTCCCACCAACCCCTCTCTCTCCCACCGCCCGCTCTCTCTCCCACCGCCCGCTCTCTCTCCCACCGCCCCCTCTCTCTCCCACCAACCCCCTCTCCCACCGCCCGCTCTCTCTCCCACCGCCCGCTCTCTCTCCCACCGCCCGCTCTCTCTCCCACCGCCCGCGCACTCTCCCAACGCCTGCTCTCTCTCCCACCGCACGCTCTCTCTCCCACCAACCCTCTCTCTCCCACCGCACGCTCTCTCTCCCACCGCACGATTTCTCTCTCACTGCCCGCTCTCTCTCTCACTGCCCTTTCTCTCTCCCATCGCCCCCTCTCCCTCCACCGCCCTCTCCCTCTCCCACCACCCGCTCTCTCTCCCACTGCCCCCTCTCTCTCTCTCCACCCCCTCTCTCCCAACGACCCTCTCTCTCCCACCACCTGCTCGCTCTCTCAGCGCCCGCTCTCTCTCCCAGCTCCCGCTTTCAATCCCACCGTCCGCTCTCGCTCCCACCATCCGCTCTTTATCCCATCGCCCGCTTTCTCCCAATGCCCACTCTCTCTCCCACCACCCGCTTTCTCCCCCACCGCTCTGTCTCCCAACGCCCGCTCTCTCTCCCTCCGCTCGCTCTCTCTCTCACCGCCCGCTCTCTCTCCCTCCGCACGCTCTCTCTCCCAATGCCTGCTCTCTCTCCCTCCACTCGCTCTCTCTCCCTCCGCTCGCTCTCTCTCTCACCGCACGCTCTCTCTCCCACCGCCCGCTGTCTCTCCCACCACATGCTCTCTCTCCCACCGCACGCTTTCTCTCCCACCGCCCCTTCTCTCTCCCACCGCCCGCTCTCTCTCCCACTGCCTGCTCCCTCTCCCACCGCCCCCTCTCCCTCCCTCCACCCCCTCTCTCCCACCGCCCGCTGTCTCTCCCACCACCTGCTCTCTCTCTCAGCGCCCGCTCTCTCTCCCACCGCCCGCTCTCTCCCACCGCCCGCTCTCTCTCCCACCGCCCGTTCTCTCTCCCAATGCCCGTTTCCTCTCCCACTTCCCGCTCTCTCTCCCACCGTCCGCTCTCGCTCCCACCATTCGCTCTCTCTCCCACCGCCCGCTCTCTCTCACACCGCCCGCTCTCTCTCACACCGCCCTCGCTCTCTCCCAATGCCCGCTCTCTCTCCCTCCGCTCGCTCCCTCTCTCACTGCCCGCTCTCTCTGCCACCGCCCGCTCTCTCCCAACGCCCGCTCTCTCTCCCAACGCCCGCCCTCTCTCCCACTGCCCGCTCTCTCTCTCCCGCCGCCCGCTCTCTCTCCCAACGCCCGTTCTCTCTCCCAACGCCCGTTCTCTCTCCCACTGCCCGCTCTCTCTCCCACCATCGCTTTCTCACCTATCGCCCGTTCTCTCTCCCACCTCCCGCTTTCTCACCTGTCGCCCGCTCTCTCTCCCACCGCCCGCGCTCTCTCCCAACGCCCGCTCTCTCTCCCACCGCCCGCTCTCTCGCCCACCGCCTGCTCTCAGTCACACCGCCCGCTCTCTCTCCCAACGCCCGCTCTCTCTCCCACCGCCCGCGCTCTCTCCCAACGCCCGCTCTCTCTCCCACCGCCCGCTCTCTCTCCCACTGTCTGCTCTCTCTCCCACCGCCAGTTCTCTCTCCCAATGCCCGCTCTCTCTCCCAACACCCGCTCTCTCTCTCACCGCCCGCTCTCTCTCCCAACACCCGCTCTCTCTCCCACCGCCCGCTCTCTCTCCCTCCGCCCGCTCTCTCTCCCTCCGCCCGCTCTCTCTCCCAACGCCCGCTCTCTCTCCCACCGTCCGCCCTCTCTCCCAACACCCGCTCTCTCTCTCACCGCCCGCTCTCTCTCCCAACACCCGCTCTCTCCCACCGCCCGCTCTCTCTCCCTCCGCCCGCTCTCTCTCCCTCCGCCCGCTCTCTCTCCCAACACCCGCTCTCTCTCCCACCGTCCGCCCTCTCTCCCACTGCCTGCTCTCTCTCTCCCACCGCCAGCTCTCTCTCCCAACGCCCGTTCTCTCTCCCACTGCCCGCTCTCTCTCCCACCTCCCGCTTTCTCACCTATCGCTCGCTCTCTCTCCCACCTCCCGCTTTCTCACCTGTCGCCCGCTCTCTCTCCCACCTCCCGCTTTCTCACCTGTCGCCCGCTTTCTCAACTGTCGCCCGCTCTCTCACCCACCGCCCGCTCTCTCTCCCAACGCCCGCTCTCTCTCCCATCGCCCGCTCTCTCTCCCACCACCTGCTCTCTCTCCCACCGCCCGCTCTCTCTCCCAACGCCCGCTCTCTCTCCCAACACCCGCTCTCTCTCCCAACGCCCGCTCTATCTCCCACCGCCCGCTCTCTCTCCCAACGCCCGCTCTCTCTCCCACCACCCGCTCTATCTCCCACCGCCCGCTCTCTCTCCCAACGCCCGCTCTATCTCCCACCGCCCGCTCTCTCTCCCAACACCCGCTCTCTCCCACCACCCGCTCTCTCTCCCAACGCCCGCGCTCTCTCCCACCACCCGCTCTCTCTCCACCCGCCCGCTCTCAGTCCCACCGCCCGCTCTCTCTCCCACCTCCCGCTTTGTCACCCACCGCCCCCTCTCTCTCCCACCGCCTGCTCTCTCCCCCACCGCCCGCTCTCTCCCCCACCGCCCCCTCTCTCTCCCACCGCCCGTTCTCTCTCCCACCGCCCCCTCTCTCTCTCAGCACCCGCTCTCTCTCCCACCTCCCGCTTTGTCACCCACCGCCCCCTCTCTCTCCCACGCCCGTTCTCTCTCCCACCGCCCCCTCTCTCTCTCAGCACCCGCTCTCTCTCCCACCTCCCGCTTTGTCACCCACCGCCCCCTCTCTCTCCCACCGCCTGCTCTCTCCCCCACCGCCCCCTCTCTCTCCCACCGCCCCCTCTCTCTCTCAGCACCCGCTCTCTCTCCCAGCTCCCGCTTTCAATCCCACCGCCCCCTCTCTCTCCCACCGCCCGCTCACTCTCCCACCGCCCGCTCACTCTCCCACCGCCCGCTCACTCTCCCACCGCCCGCTCACTCTCCCACCGCCCGCTCACTCTCCCACCGCCCGCTCACTCTCCCACCGCCCGTTCTCTCTCCCAACGCCCGTTCCCTCTCCCACCGCCCGCTCTCTCTCCCAACGCCCGTTCCCTCTCCCACCGCCCGCGCTCTCTCCCAACGCCCGCTCTCTCTCCCACCGCAAGCTCTCTCTCCCAACGCCCGCTCTCTCTCCCAACGCCCCCTCTCTCTCCCACCGCCCCCTCTCTCCCACCGCCCCCTCTCTCAAACCGACCATCTCTCTCCCACTGCCCGCTCTCTCTCCCACAGCCAGCTCTCTCTCCCAACGCCCGCGCTCTCTCCCAACGCCCGCTCTCGCTCCCACCGTCCGCTCTCTCTCCCACCGCCCGCTCTCTCTCCCACCGCCTGCTCTCTCTCCCACCGCCCGCTCTCTCTCCCACCGCCCGCGCTCTCTCCCACCGCCTGCTCTCTCTCCCACCGCCCGCTCTCTCTCCCACCGCCTCCTCTCTCTCCCACCGCCCCCTCTCTCTCCCACCGCCCCCTCTCTCCCACCGCCCCCTCTCTCAAACCGACCATCTCTCTCCCACTGCCCGCTCTCTCTCCCACAGCCAGCTCTCTCTCCCAACGCCCGCCCTCTCTCCCACCTCCCGCTCTCTCTCCCACCGCCCGCTCTCTCTCCCACCGCCCGCGCTCTCTCCCAACGCCCGCTCTCTCTCCCACCGCCCGCTCTCTCTCCCAACGCCCGTTCTCTCTCCCACTGCCCGCTCTCTCTCCCACCGCCCGCTCTCTCTCCCAACGCCCGCTCTCTCTCCCACCGCCCGCTCTCTCGCCCACCGCCTGCTCTCAGTCACACCGCCCGCTCTCTCTCCCAACGCCCGCTCTCTCTCCCACCGCCCGCTCTCTCTCCCAACGCCCGCTCTCTCTCCCACCGCCAGTTCTCTCTCCCAATGCCCGCTCTCTCTCCCAACACCCGCACTCTCTTCCACCGCCCGCTCTCTCTCCCAACACCCGCTCTCTCTCTCACCGCCCGCACTCTCTCCCACCGCCCGCTCTCTCCTCCCTCCGCCCGCTCTCTCTCCACCGCCCGCTCTCTCTCCCTCCGCCCGCTCTCTCTCCCAACGTCCGCTCCTCTCCCACCCGTCCGCACTCTCTCCCACCGCCCGCTCTCTCTTCCACCGCCCGCTCTCTCTCCCACCGCCAGCTCTCTCTCCCAACGCCCGTTCTCTCTCCCACTGCCCGCTCTCTCTCCCACCTCCCGCTTTCTCACCTATCGCCCGCTCTCTCTCCCTCCTCCCCTGCTTTCTCACCTGTCGCCCGCTCTCTCTCCCATCTCCCGCTTTCTCACCTGTCGCACACTCTCTCTCTCCCACCTCCCGCTTTCTCACCTGTCGCCCGCTTTCTCAACTGTCGCCCGCCTCTCTCCCATCCGCCCCTCTCGTCTCTCCCACCACCCGCTCTCTCTCCCACCGCCCTGCTCTCTCTCCCACCGCCCCCTCTCTCTCCCACCGCCCGCTCTCTCTCCCAACACCCGCTCTCTCTCCCACCGCCCGCTCTCTCCCCCTCCGCCCGCTCTCTCTCCCTCCGCCCGCTCTCAGTCCCACCGCCAGCTCCCTCTCCCACCACCCGGTCTCTCTCCCACCGCCCGGCTCTCTCTCCCACCTCTCGCTTTGTCACCCACCGCCCCCTCTCTCTCCCACCGCCCGTTCTCTCTCCCACCGCCCCCTCTCTCTCTCAGCACCCGCTCTCTCTCCCAGCTCCCGCTTTCAATCCCACCGCCCGCTCTCTCTCCCACCGCCCGCTCTCGCTCCCACCATCCGCTCTCTCTCCCACCGCCCGCTCTCCCACCGCCCGCGCTCTCTCCCAACGCCCGCTCTCTCTCCCACCGCCCGCGCTCTCTCCCAACGCCCGCTCTCTCTCCCACCGCACGCTCTCTCTCCCACCGCCCGCTCTCTCTCCCACCGCACGCTCTCTCTCCCACCGCCCGCGCTCTCTTCCACCACCTCCTCTCCCACCGCCCCCTCTCTCAAACCGACCATCTCTCTCCCACCGTCCCCTCTCTCTCCCACCGCCCGCTCTCTCTCCCACAGCCAGCTCTCTCTCCCACCGCTTGCTCTCTCCCAAACGCCCGCGCTCTCTCCCAAAGCCCGCTCTCTCTCTCGCTGCACGCTCTCCCTCCCACCGCACGCTCTCTCTCCCACCGCCCGTTCTCTCTCCCACTGCCCCCTCTCTCTCCCACCGCCCCCTCTCTCTCCCACCGCCTGCTCTCTCTCCCACCGCCCCCTCTCTCTCCCACCGCCTGCTCTCTCTCCCACCGCCCGCTCTCTCTCCCACGCCCCTCTCTCTCCCACCGCCCCCTCTCTCTCTCTCCGCCCCTTCTCTCCCACCGACCCTCTCTCTCCAACCACCTGCTCTCTCTCTCAGCGCCCGCTCTCTCTCCAAGCTCCCGCTTTCAATCCCACCGCCCGCTTTCTCTCCCACCGCCCGCTCTCTCTCCCACCGCCCGCTCTCTCCAAACGCCCGCGCTCTCTCCCAAAGCCCGCTCTCTCTCTCGCTGCCCGCTCTCTCTCCCACCGCCCGCTCTCTCCAAACGCCCGCACTCTCTCCCAAAGCCCACTCTCTCTCTCGCTGCCCGCTCTCTCTCCCACAGCCAGATCTCTCTCCCACCGCCCGCTCTCTCTCCCACCGCCCGCTCTCTCTCCCACCGCCCGCTCTCTCCAAACGCCCGCACTCTCTCCCAAAGCCCGCTCTCTCTCTCGCTGCCCGCTCTCTCTCCCACAGCCAGATCTCTCTCCCACCGCCCGCTCTCTCTCCCACCGCCCGCTCTCTCTCCCACCGCCCGCTCTCTCTCCCACCGTCCGCTCTCTCTCCCACCGCCCGCGCTCTCTCCCAAAGCCCGCTCTCTCTCGCTACCCGCTCTCTCTCTCACTGCCTGCTCTCTCTCTCACCGCCCTTTCTCTCTCCCACCGTACCTTTCTCTCTCCCACCGCCCATTCTCTCTCCCACCGCCCACTCACTCTCCCACCAACCCCTCTCTCTCCCACCGCCCGCTCTCTCTCCCACCGCCCGCTCTCTCTCCCACCGCCCATTCTCTCTCCCACCGCCCACTCACTCTCCCACCAACCCCTCTCTCTCCCACCGCCCGCTCTCTCTCCCACCGCCCGCTCTCTCTCCCACCGCCCGCTCTCTCTCCCAACGCCTGCTCTCTCTCCCACCGCACGCTCTCTCTCCCACCGCCCGCTCTCTCTCCCACCGCCCGCTCTCTCTCCCAACGCCTGCTCTCTCTCCCACCGCTTGCTCTCTCCAAACGCACGCTCTCTCTCCCACCACCCGTTCTCTCTCCCACTGCCCCCTCTCTCTCCCACCGCCCACTCACTCTCCCACCAACCCCTCTCTCTCCCACCAACCCCTCTCTCTCCCACCGCCCGCTCTCTCTCTCAGCGCCCGCTCTCTCTCCAAGCTCCCGCTTTCAATCCCACCGCCCGCTTTCTCTCCCACCGCCCGCTCTCTCTCCCACTGCCCCCTCACTCTCCCACCAACCCCTCTCTCTCCCACCAACCCCTCTCTCTCCCACCGCCCGTTCTCTCTCCCACTGCCCCCTCTCTCTCCCACCGCCCCCTCTCTCTCCCACCGCCCGCTCTCTCTCCCACCGCCCGCTCTCTCTCCCACCGTCCGCTCTCCCTCCCACCGCCCGCTCTCTCTCTCACTGCCTGCTCTCTCTCTCACCGCCCTTTCTCTCTCCCACCGCCCGTCTCTCTCCCACCGCCCCCTCTCTCTCCCAACGCCTGCTCTCTCTCCCAACGCCCGCTCTCTCTCCCACCGCCCACTCCCTTTCCCACCGCACGCTCTCTCTCCCACCGCTTGCTCTCTCCAAACGCCCGCGCTCTCTCCCAAAGCCCGCTCTCTCTCTCGCTGCACGCTCTCCCTCCCACCGCACACTCTCTCTCCCACCGCCCGTTCTCTCTCCCACCAACCCCTCTCTCTCCCACCGCCCCCTCTCTCTCCCACCGCCCCCTCTCTCTCCCACCGCCTGCTCTCTCTCCCACCAACCCCTCTCTCTCCCACCGCCCCCTCTCTCTCCCACCGCCCGTTCTCTCTCCCACCAACCCCTCTCTCTCCCACCGCCCCCTCTCTCTCTCTCCGCCCCCTCTCTCCCACCGACCCTCTCTCTCCAACCACCTGCTCTCTCTCTCAGCGCCCGCTCTCTCTCCCAGCTCCCGCTTTCAATCCCACCGTCCGCTCTCGCTCCCACCATCCGCTCTTTATCCCATCGCCCGCTTTCTCCCAATGCCCACTCTCTCTCCCATCGCCCGCTTTCTCCCAATGCCCACTCTCTCTCCCACCGCCCCTCTCTCTCCCACCGCCCGCTCTCTCTCCCACCGCCCGCTCTCTCCCAACGCCCGCGCTCTCTCCCACCGCACGCTCTCTCTCCCACCGCCCCTCTCTCTCCCAACGCCCGCGCTCTCTCCCACCGCACGCTCTCTCTCCCACCGTCCGCTCTCTCTCCCACCGTCCGCTCTCTCTCCCACCGCCCCTCTCTCTCCCAACGCCCGCGCTCTCTCCCACCGCACGCTCTCTCTCCCACCGCACGCTCTCTCTCCCACCGCCCGCTCTCTCTCCCACCGCCCCTCTCTCTCCCAACGCCCGCGCTCTCTCCCACCGCCCCTCTCTCTCCCAACGCCCGCGCTCTCTCCCACCGCACGCTCTCTCTCCCACCGCACGCTCTCTCTTCCACCACCCGCTCTCTCTTCCACCGCCCGCTCTCTCTCCCACTGCCCACTCTCTCTCTCTCCACCCCCTCTCTCCCAACAACCCTCTCTCTCCCACCACCCGCTCGCTCTCTCAGCGCCCGCTCTCTCTCCCACCGCCCCCTCTCTCCCCCACCGCCTGCTCTCAGTCCCACCTCCGCTCTCTCTCCCACCGCCTGCTCTCTGTCCCACCAACCGCTCTCTGTCCCACCACCCGCTCTCTCTCCCACTGCCCCCTCTCTCCCACCACCCGCTCTCTCTCCCACCGCACGCTCTCTCTCCCACCGCCCGCTCTCTCTCCCACCGCCCCTCTCTCTCCCAACGCCCGCGCTCTCTCCCACCGCCCCTCTCTCTCCCAACGCCCGCGCACTCTCCCAACGCCTGCTCTCTCTCCCACAGCCAGCTCTCTCTCCCACCGCCCGCTCTCTCTCCCACAGCCAGCTCTCTCTCCCACCGCCCGCTCTCTCTCCCACAGCCAGCTCTCTCTCCCACCGTCCGCTCTCTCTCCCACCGCCCGTTCTCTCTCCCACTGCCCCCTCTCTCTCCCACCGCCCCCTCTCTCTCCCACCGCCCGCTCTCTCTCCCACCGCCTGCTCTCTCTCCCACCGCCCGTTCTCTCTCCCACTGCCCCCTCTCTCTCCCACCGCCCCCTCTCTCTCCCACCGCCTGCTCTCTCTCCCACCGCCCCCTCTCTCTCCCACCGCCCGCTCTCTCTCCCAAAGCCCGCTCTCTCTCTCGCTGCCCGCTCTCTCTCCCACAGCCAGATCTCTCTCCCACCGCCCGCTCTCTCTCCCACAGCCAGCTCTCTCTCCCTCCGCCCACTCTCTCTCCCACCGCACGCTCTCTCTCCCACCGCCCGCTCTCTCTCCCACCGCCCGCTTTCTCTACCACCGCCCGCTCTCTCTCTCGCTACCCGCTCTCTCTCCCACAGCCAGCTCTCTCTCCCACCGCCCACTCTCTCTCCCACCGCACGCTCTCTCTCCCACCGCCCCCTCTCTCTCCCACCGCCCGCGCACTCTCCCAACGCGTGCTCTCTCTCCCACCGCCCGCTCTCTCTCCCACCGCCTGCTCTCTCTCTCAGCGCCCGCTCTCTCTCCAAGCTCCCGCTTTCAATCCCACCGCCCGCTCTCTCTCCCACCGCCCGCTCTCTCTCCCACCGCCCGCTCTCTCTCCCACCGCCCGCTCTCTCCAAACGCCCGCACTCTCTCCCAAAGCCCGCTCTCTCTCTCGCTACCCGCTCTCTCTCTCACTGCCTGCTCTCTCTCTCACCGCCCTTTCTCTCTCCCACCATACCTTTCTCTCTCCCACCGCCCATTCTCTCTCCCACCGCCCCCTCTCTCTCCCACCAACCCCTCTCTCTCCCACCGCCCGCTCTCTCTCCCACCGCCCCTCTCTCTCCCACCGCCCCCTCTCTCTCTCTCCGCCCCCTCTCTCCCACCGACCCTCTCTCTCCAACCACCTGCTCTCTCTCTCAGCGCCCGCTCTCTCTCCAAGCTCCCGCTTTCAATCCCACCGTCCGCTCTCTCTCCCACCGCCCGCTTTCTCTCCCACCGCCCGCTCTCTCTCCCACCGCCCGCTCTCTCTCCCACCGCCCGCTCTCTCTCCCACCGCCCGCTCTCTCCAAACGCCCGCACTCTCTCCCAAAGCCCGCTCTCTCTCTCGCTGCCCGCTCTCTCTCCCACAGCCAGATCTCTCTCCCACCGCCCGCTCTCTCTCCCACCGCCTGCTCTCTCCAAACGCCCGCGCTCTCTCCCAAAGCCCGCTCTCTCTCTCGCTGCCCGCTCTCTCTCCCACAGCCAGATCTCTCTCCCACCGCCCATTCTCTCTCCCACCGCCCACTCACTCTCCCACCAACCCCTCTCTCTCCCACCGCCCGCTCTCTCTCCCACCGCCCGCTCTCTCTCCCACCGCCCGCGCACTCTCCCAACGCCTGCTCTCTCTCCCACCGCACGCTCTCTCTCCCACCAACCCCTCTCTCTCCCACCGCCCGCTCTCTCTCCCACCGCCCGTCTCTCTCCCACCGCCCACGCTCTCTCCCACCGCCCCTCTCTTTCCCACCGCCCCTCTATCTCCCACCGTCCCCTCTCTCTCTCGCTGCACGCTCTCGCTCCCACCGCCTGCTCCCTCTCCCACTGCCCCCTCTCTCTCCCACCGCCCCCTCTCTCTCCCACTGCCCGTTCTCTCTCCCACCGCCCACTCTCTCTCCCACCGCCTGCTCTCTCTCCCACTGCCCCCTCTCTCTCCCACCGCCCCCTCTCTCTCTCTCCGCCCCCTCTCTCCCACCGACCCTCTCTCTCCAACCACCTGCTCTCTCTCTCAGCGCCCGCTCTCTCTCCCAGCTCCCGCTTTCAATCCCACCGCCCGCTTTCTCTCCCACCGCCCGCTCTCTCTCCCACCGCCCGCTCTCTCCAAACGCCCGCGCTCTCTCCCAAAGCCCGCTCTCTCTCGCTACCCGCTCTCTCTCTCACTGCCTGCTCTCTCTCTCACCGCCCTTTCTCTCTCCCACCGCCCTTTCGCTCTCCCACCGCCCATTCTCTCTCCCACCGCCCACTCACTCTCCCACCAACCCCTCTCTCTCCCACCGCCCGCTCTCTCTCCCACCGCCCGCTCTCTCTCCCACCGCCCGCTCTCTCTCCCACCAACCCCTCTCTCTCCCACCGCCCGCTCTCTCTCCCACCGCCCGCGCACTCTCCCACCACCCGCTCTCTCTCCCACTGCCCATTCTCTCTCTCTCCGCCCCCTCTCTCCCAACGACCCTCTCTCTCCCAACACCTGCTCGCTCTCTCAGCGCCCGCTCTCTCTCCCAGCTCCCGCTTTCAATCCCACCGCCCGCTTTCTCTCCCACCGCCCGCTCTCTCTCCCACCGCCCGCTCTCTCCAAACGCCCGCGCTCTCTCCCAAAGCCCGCTCTCTCTCGCTACCCGCTCTCTCTCTCACTGCCTGCTCTCTCTCTCACCGCCCTTTCTCTCTCCCACCGTACCTTTCTCTCTCCCACCGTACCTTTCTCTCTCCCACCGTACCTTTCTCTCTCCCACCGCCCATTCTCTCTCCCACCGCCCACTCACTCTCCCACCAACCCCTCTCTCTCCCACCGCCCGCTCTCTCTCCCACCGCCCGCTCTCTCTCCCACTGCCCGCTCTCTCTCCCACCTTCCGCTCTCGCTCCCACCATCCGGTCTCTCTCCCACCCGCTCTCTCCCAATGCCCGCTCTCTCTCCCACCGCCCGCTCTCTCTCCCACAGCCAGCTCTCTCTCCCACCGCCCCCTTTCCCTCCCTCCGCCCCCTCTCTCCCAGCTCCCGCTCTCTCTCCCACCACCTGCTCTCTCTCTCAGCGCCCGCTCTCTCTCCCAGCTCCCGCTTTCAATCCCACCGTCCGCTCTCGCTCCCACCATCCGCTCTTTATCCCATCGCCCGCTTTCTCCCCCACCGCCCGCTCTGTCTCCCAACGCCAGCTCTCAGTCCCACCGCCCGCGCTCTCTCCCACCGCCCCCTCTCTCTCCCACCGCCCGCTCTCTCTCCCACCGCCCGCTCTCTCTCCCAACGCCCGCTCTCTCTCCCACCGCCCCTCTCTCTCCCACCGCCCGCTCTCTCTCCCACCGCCCGCTCTCTCTCCCAACGCCCGCTCTCTCTCCCACCGCCCGCTCTCTCTCCCACCGCCCGCTCTCTCTCCCACCGCCCGCTCTCTCTCCCACCGCCCCTCTCTCTCCCACAGCCAGCTCTCTCTCCCACCGCCCGCTCTCTAACTCACTGCCCACTCTCTCTCCCACAGCCAGCTCTCTCTCCCACCGCCCGCTCTCTCTCCCACAGCCAGCTCTCTCTCCCACCGCACGCTCTCTCTCCCACCGCCCGCTCTCTCTCCCACCGCCTGCTCTCTGTCCCACCAACCGCTCTCTGTCCCACCACCCGCTCTCTCTCCCACCGCCCGCTCTCTCTCCCACCGCCCCCTCTCTCCCACCGCCCCCTCTCTCCCACCGCCCCCTCTCTCCCACCGCCCCCTGTCTCCCACCAACCATCTCTCTCCCACCGTCCGCTCTCTCTCCCACCGCCCGCTCTCTCCAAACACCCGCGCTCTCTCCCAAAGCCCGCACTCTCTCTCGCTGCCCGCTCTCTCTCCCACAGCCAGATCTCTCTCCCACCGCCCGCTCTCTCTCCCACAGCCAGCTCTCTCTCCCACCGCCCACTCTCTCTCCCACCGCACGCTCTCTCTCCCACCGCACGCTCTCTCTCCCACCGCCCGCTTTCTCTACCACCGCCCGCTCTCTCCCACCGCCCGTTCTCTCTCCCACCAACCCCTCTCTCTCCCACCGCCCGCTCTCTCTCTCGCTACCCGCTCTCTCTCCCACCGCCCGTTCTCTCTCCCACCAACCCCTCTCTCTCCCACCGCCCGCGCACTCTCCCAACGCGTGCTCTCTCTCTCACCGCACGCTCTCTCTCTCACCGCACGCTCTCTCTCCCACCGCCCGCTCTCTCTCCCACCGCACGCGCACTCTCCCAACGCGTGCTCTCTCTCCCACCGCCCGCTCTCTCGCCCACCGTCCGCTCTCTCTCCCACCGCCCGCTCTCTCTCCCACCGTCCGCTCTCGCTCCCACCATCCGCTCTTTATCCCATCGCCCGCTTTCTCCCAATGCCCACTCACTCTGCCACCACCCGCTTTCTCCCCCACCGCCCGCTCTCTCTCCCACCGCACGCTCTCTCTCCCACCGCCCGCTCTCTCTCCCACCGCACGCTCTCTCTCTCACCGCCCGCTCACTCACCCACCGCCCGCTCTCTCTCCCACCGCCCGCTCTCTCCCAACGCCCGCGGTCTCTCCCACCGCCCGCTCTCTCTCCCACCGCCCGCTCTCTCTCCCACCGCCCGCTCTCTCTCCCACCGCCCGCTCTCTCTCCCACCACCCGCTCTCTCCCAACGCCCGCGGTCTCTCCCACCGCACGCTCTCTCTCCCACCACACGCTCTCTCCCAACGCCCGCTCTCTCTCCCACAGCCAGCTCTCTCTCCCACCGCCCGCTCTCTCTCCCACCGCACGCTCTCTCTCCCACCGCACGCTCTCTCTCCCACCGCCCGCTCTCTCTCCCAACGCCCGTTCTCTCTCCCACCGCCCTTTCTCTCTCCCACCGAACCTTTCTCTCTCCCACCGCACGCTCTCTCTCCCACCGCACGCTCTCTCTCCCACCGCCTGTTCTCTCTCCCACCGCCCGCTCTCTCTCCCACCGCCCCCTCTCTCTCCCACCGCCCCTCTCTCTCCCACCGCCCCCTCTCTCTCTCTCCGCCCCCTCTCTCCCACGGACCCTCTCTCTCCAACCACCTGCTCTCTCTCCCACCGCCCGCTCTCTCTCCCAACGCCCCCTCTCTCTCCCACCGCCCGCTCTCTCTCCCACCGCCCGCTCTCTCTCCCACCGCACGCTCTCTCTCCCACCGCCCCTCTCTCTCCCACCGCCCCCTCTCTCTCTCTCCGCCCCCTCTCTCCCACGGACCCTCTCTCTCCAAACCACCTGCTCTCTCTCAGCGCCCGCTCTCTCTCCCACCGCCCGCTCTCTCTCCCACCGCCCGCTCTCTCTCCCACCGTCCGCTCTCTCTCCCACCGCCCGCTCTCTCCCAATGCCCACTCTCTCTCCCACCGCCCGCTCTCTCTCCCACCTCCCGCTTTCTCTCCCACCGCCCGCTCTCTCACCCACCGCATGCTCTCTCTCCCACCGCCCACTCTCTCTCCCACCGCCCGCTCTCTCTCCCACTGCCCCTCTCTCTCCCCACCGCCCCCTCTCTCTCTCTCCGTCCCCTCTCTCCCACCGACCCTCTCTCTCCAACCACCTGCTCTCTCTCTCAGCGCCCGCTCTCTCTCCCAGCTCCCGCTTTCAATCCCACCCCCGCTTTCTCTCCCACCGCCCGCTCTCTCTCCCACCGCCCGCTCTCTCCAAACGCCCGCGCTCTCTCCCAAAGCCCGCTCTCTCTCGCTACCCGCTCTCTCTCACTGCCTGCTCTCTCTCTCACCGCCCTTTCTCTCTCCCACCGTACCTTTCTCTCTCCCACCGCCCATTCTCTCTCCCACCGCCCACTCACTCTCCCACCAACCCCTCTCTCTCCCACCGCCCGCTCTCTCTCCCACCGCCCGCTCTCTCTCCCACCGCCCGCTCTCTCTCCCACCGCCCGCGCACTCTCCCAACGCCTGCTCTCTCTCCCACCGCCCGCTCTCTCTCCCACCACCCGCTCTCTCTCCCACCGCCCGCTCTCACTCCCACCGCCCGCTCCCTCTCCCACCACCCGCTCTCTCTCCCACTGCCCACTCTCTCTCTCTCCACCCCCTCTCTCCCAACGACCCTCTCTCTCCCAACACCTGCTCGCTCTCTCAGCGCCCGCTCTCTCTCCCAGCTCCCGCTCTCTCTCCCACCACCTGCTCTCTCTCTCAGCGCCCGCTCTCTCTCCCAGCTCCCGCTTTCAATCCCACCGTTCGCTCTCGCTCCCACCATCCGCTCTTTATCCCATCGCCCGCTTTCTCCCCCACCGCCCGCTCTGTCTCCCAACGCCAGCTCTCAGTCCCACCGCCCGCGCTCTCTCCCACCGCCCGCGCTCTCTCCCACCGCCCGCTCTCTCTCCCACCGCCCGCTCTCTCTCCCAACGCCCGCTCTCTCTCCCACCGCCCGCTCTCTCTCCCACCGCCCGCTCTCTCTCCCACCGCCCCTCTCTCTCCCACCGCCCGCTCTCTCTCCCACCGCCCGCTCTCTCTCCCAACGCCCGCTCTCTCTCCCACCGCCCGCTCTCTCTCCCACCGCCCGCTCTCTCTCCCAACGCCCGCGCTCTCTCCCACCGCCCCTCTCTCTCCCACCGCCCGCTCTCTCTCCCACCGCCCGCTCTCTCTCCCAACGCCCGCTCTCTCTCCCACCGCCCGCTCTCTCTCCCACCGCCCGCTCTCTCTCCCACCGCCCGCTCTCTCTCCCACCGCCCCTCTCTCTCCCACAGCCAGCTCTCTCTCCCACCGCCCGCTCTCTAACTCACTGCCCGCTCTCTCTCCCACAGCCAGCTCTCTCTCCCACCGCCCGCTCTCTCTCCCACAGCCAGCTCTCTCTCCCACCGCACGCTCTCTCTCCCACCGCCCGCTCTCTCTCCCACCGCCTGCTCTCTGTCCCACCAACCGCTCTCTGTCCCACCACCCGCTCTCTCTCCCACCGCCCGCTCTCTCTCCCACCGCCCCCTCTCTCCCACCGCCCCCTCTCTCCCACCGCCCCCTGTCTCCCATCAACCATCTCTCTCCCACCGTCCGCTCTCTCTCCCACCGCCCGCTCTCTCCAAACACCCGCGCTCTCTCCCAAAGCCCGCACTCTCTCTCGCTGCCCGCTCTCTCTCCCACAGCCAGATCTCTCTCCCACCGCCCGCTCTCTCTCCCACAGCCAGCTCTCTCTCCCACCGCCCACTCTCTCTCCCACCGCACGCTCTCTCTCCCACCGCACGCTCTCTCTCCCACCGCCCGTTCTCTCTCCCACCAACCCCTCTCTCTCCCACCGCCCGCTCTCTCTCTCGCTACCCGCTCTCTCTCCCACCGCCCGTTCTCTCTCCCACCAACCCCTCTCTCTCCCACCGCCCGCGCACTCTCCCAAAGCGTGCTCTCTCTCTCACCGCACGCTCTCTCTCTCACCGCACGCTCTCTCTCCCACCGCCCGCTCTCTCTCCCACCGCACGCGCACTCTCCCAACGCGTGCTCTCTCTCCCACCGCCCGCTCTCTCTCCCACCGTCCGCTCTCTCTCCCACCGCCCGCTCTCTCTCCCACCGTCCGCTCTCGCTCCCACCATCCGCTCTTTATCCCATCGCCCGCTTTCTCCCAATGCCCACTCACTCTGCCACCACCCGCTTTCTCCCCCACCGCCCGCTCTCTCTCCCACCGCACGCTCTCTCTCTCACCGCCCGCTCACTCACCCACCGCCCGCTCTCTCTCCCACCGCCCGCTCTCTCTCCCACCACCCGCTCTCTCCCAACGCCCGCGGTCTCTCCCACCGCCCGCTCTCTCTCCCACCGCCCGCTCTCTCTCCCACCGCCCGCTCTCTCTCCCACCACCCGCTCTCTCCCAACGCCCGCGGTCTCTCCCACCGCACGCTCTCTCTCCCACCACACGCTCTCTCTCCCACCACCCGCTCTCTCCCAACGCCCGCTCTCTCTCCCACAGCCAGCTCTCTCTCCCACCGCCCGCTCTCTCTCCCACCGCACGCTCTCTCTCCCACCGCACGCTCTCTCTCCCACCGCCCGCTCTCTCTCCCAACGCCCGCTCTCTCTCCCACCGCCCTTTCTCTCTCCCACCGAACCTTTCTCTCTCCCACCGCACGCTCTCTCTCCCACCGCACGCTCTCTCTCCCACCGCCTGTTCTCTCTCCCACCGCCCGCTCTCTCTCCCACCGCCCCCTCTCTCTCCCACCGCCCCCTCTCTCTCCCACCGCCCCCTCTCTCTCTCTCCGCCCCCTCTCTCCCACGGACCCTCTCTCTCCAACCACCTGCTTTCTCTCACACCGCCCGCTCTCTCTCCCAACGCCCCCTCTCTCTCCCACCGCCCGCTCTCTCTCCCACCGCCCGCTCTCTCTCCCACCGCACGCTCTCTCTCCCACCGCCCCTCTCTCTCCCACCGCCCCCTCTCTCTCTCTCCGCCCCCTCTCTCCCACGGACCCTCTCTCTCCAACCACCTGCTCTCTCTCAGCGCCCGCTCTCTCTCCCACCGCCCGCTCTCTCTCCCACCGCCCGCTCTCTCTCCCACCGTCCGCTCTCTCTCCCACCGCCCGCTCTCTCCCAATGCCCACTCTCTCTCGCACCGCCCGCTCTCTCTCCCACCTCCCGCTTTCTCTCCCACCGCCCGCTCTCTCACCCACCGCATGCTCTCTCTCACACCGCCCGCTCTCTCTCCCACTGCACGCTCTCTCTCCCACCGCACGCTCTCTCTCCCACCGCCCGCTCTCTCCCAACGTCCGTGCTCTCTCCCAACGCCCGCTCTCTCTCCCACCACCCGTTCTCTCTCCCGCCTCCCGCTCTCTCTCCCACCGCCCGCGCTCTCTCCCAATGCCCGCTCTCTCTCCCTCCGCCCGCTCTCTCTCCCACCGCCCGCGCTCTCTCCCAATGCCCGCTCTCTCTCCCTCCGCTCGCTCTCTCTCTCTCTCACCGCCCGCTCTCTCTCCAACCGCCCGCTCCCTCACCTACCGCATGCTCTCTCTCACACCGCCCGCTCTCTCTCCCACCGCCCCCTCTCTCTGCCTCCGCCCCCTCTCTCCCACCACCTGCTCTCTCTCTAAGCGCCCGCTCTCTCTCCCAGCTCCCGCTTTCAATCCCACCGCACGCTCTCTCTCCCACCGCCCACTCTCTCTCCCACCGCCCGCTCTCTCTCCCACCGCCCGCTCTCTCTCCCACCGCATGCTCTCTCTCCCACCGCCCGCTCTCTCTCCCACCGCCCGCTCTCTCTCCCACCGCCCGCTCTCTCTCCCACCGCATGCTCTCTCTCCCACCGCCCGCTCTCTCTCACACCGCCCCCGCTCTTTCCCACCGCACGCTCTCAGTCCCACCGCCCACTCGCTCTCCCACCGCCCTTTCTCTCTCCCACCGCCTCCTCTCTCTCCCACCGACCCTCTCTCTCCCACCGCCCCCTCTTTCCCACCGCCCCTCTCTCTCCCACCGCCCGCTCTCTCTCCCACCGCCCGCTCTCTCTCCCACCGCCGCTTTTGCTCCCACAGCCCGCTCTCTCTCCCACCGCCCGTTCTCTCTCCCAATACCCGTTCCCTCTCCCACTTCCCGCTCTCTCTCCCACCGTCCGCACTCGCTCCCACCATCCGCTCTCTCTCCCACCGCCCCCTCTCTCTCCCACCGACCCTCTCTCTCCCACCACCTGCTCTCTCTCCCAGCTCCCGCTCTCTCTCCCACCGCCCGCTCTCTCTCCCACCGCCCGCTCTCTCTCCCACCGCCGCTTTTGCTCCCACAGCCCGCTCTCTCTCCCACCGCCCGTTCTCTCTCCCAATACCCGTTCCCTCTCCCACTTCCCGCTCTCTCTCCCACCGTCCGCACTCGCTCCCACCATCCGCTCTCTCTCCCACCGCCCCCTTTCTCTCCCACCGACCCTCTCTCTCCCACCACCTGCTCTCTCTCCCAGCTCCCGCTCTCTCTCCCACCATCCGCTCTCTCTCCCACCGCCCGCTCTCTCTCCCACCGCACGCTCTCTCTCCCAACGCCCGCTCTCTAACTCACTGCCCGCTCTCTCTCTCACTGCCCGCTCTCTCTCCCACCGCCCGCTCTCTCCCAACGCCCGCGCTCTCTCCCACCGCCCCCTCTCTCTCCCACCGCCCCCTCTCTCCCACTGCCCGCTCTCTCTCCCACCTCCCGCTTTCTCACCCACCGCCCGCTATCTCTCCCACCGCCCGTTCTCTCTCCCAATGCCCGTTCCCTCTCCCACTTCCCGCTCTCTCTCCCACCGTCCGCTCTCGCTCCCACCATCCGCTCTCTCTCCCACCGTCCGCTCTCGCTCCCACCATCCGCGCTCTCTCCCACCGCCCCCTCTCTCTCCCACCGCCCCCTCTCTCCCACCGCACGCTCTCTCTCCCACCGCCCGCTCTCTCTCACACCGCCCGCTCTCTCTCCCACCGACCCCTCTCTCTCCCACCGCCCCCTCTCTCCCACCGCCCGCTCTCTCTCCCACCGCCCGCTCTCTCTCACACCGCCCGCTCTCTCTCCCACTGCACGCTCTCTCTCCCACCGCCTGCTCTCTCTCCCTCCGCCCGCTCTCAGTCCCACCGCCAGCTCTCTCTCCCAATGCCCGCTCTCTCCCACCACCCGCTCTCTCTCCCAACACCCGCTCTCTCCCACCACCCGCTCTCTATCCCTCCGCCCGCTCGCAGTCCCACCGCCAGCTCTCTCTCCCACCACCCGCTCTCTCTCCCAACGCCCGCTCTCTCTCCACCCGCTCGCTCTCAGTCCCACCGCCCGCTCTCTCTCCCACCGCCCGCTCTCTCTCCCACCGCCCGCTCTCTCCCACCACCCGCTCACTCCCACCACCCGCTCTCTCTCCACCCGCCCGCTCTCAGTCCCACCGCCCGCTCTCTCTCCCACCGCCCGTTCTCTCTCCCACCGCCCCCTCTCTCTCTCAGCGCCCGCTCTCTCTCCCAATGCCCGCTCTCTCTCCCACCGTCCGCGCTCTCTCCCACCGCCCGCTCTCTCCCAATGCCCACTCTCTCTCCCACCGCCCGCTCTCTCTCCCACCTCCCGCTTTCTCTCCCAACGCCCGCTCTCTCTCCCACCGCCAGCTCTCTCTCCCACCGCTCGCTCTCTCACCCACCGCATGCTCTCTCTCACACCGCCCGCTCTCTCTCCCACTGCACGCTCTCTCTCCCACCGCACGCTCTCTCTCCCACCGCCCGTTCTCTCTCCCAATGCCCACTCTCTCTCCCACCGCCCGCTCTCTCTCCCACTGCACGCTCTCTCTCCCAATACCCGTTCCCTCTCCCACTTCCCGCTCTCTCTCCCACCGTCCGCACTCGCTCCCACCATCCGCTCTCTCTCCCAACGCCCGCTCTCAGTCCCACCGCCCGCTCTCTCTCCCTCCGCTCGCTCTCTCTCTCACCGCCCGCTCTCTCTCCCTCCGCTCGCTCTCTCTCTCACCGCCCGCTCTCTCTCCCACCGCCCGCTCTCTCCCAATGCCCACTCTCTCTCCCACCGCCCGCTCTCTCTCCCACCTCCCGCTTTCTCTCCCAACGCCCGCTCTCTCTCCCACCGCCAGCTCTCTCTCCCACCGCTCGCTCTCTCACCCACCGCATGCTCTCTCTCACACCGCCCGCTCTCTCTCCCACTGCACGCTCTCTCTCCCACCGCACGCTCTCTCTCCCACCGCCCGTTCTCTCTCCCAATGCCCACTCTCTCTCCCACCGCCCGCTCTCTCTCCCACTGCACGCTCTCTCTCCCAATACCCGTTCCCTCTCCCACTTCCCGCTCTCTCTCCCACCGTCCGCACTCGCTCCCACCATCCGCTCTCTCTCCCAACGCCCGCTCTCAGTCCCACCGCCCGCTCTCTCTCCCTCCGCTCGCTCTCTCTCCCACCGCCCGCTCTCTCTCCCACCGCCCGCTCTCTCTCCCTCCGCTCGCTCTCTCTCTCACCACCCGCTCTCTCTCCCTCCGCCCGCTCTCTCTCCCTCCGCTCGCTCTCTCTCCCACCGCCCGCTTTCTCTCCCAACGCCCGCTCTCAGTCCCACCGCCCCCTCTCTCTCCCAACGCCCGCTCTCTAACTCACTGCCCGCTCTCTCTCTCACCGCCCGCTCTCTCTCCCACCGCCCGTTCTCTCTCCCAATGCCCGTTCCCTCTCCCACTTCCCGCTCTCTCTCCCACCGTCCGCTCTCGCTCCTACCATCCGCGCTCTCTCCCACCGCCCCCTCTCTCCCACCGCCCGCTCTCTCTCCCAACGCCCGCTCTCTCTCACACCGCCTGCTCTCTCTCCCACTGCACGCTCTCTCTCCCACCGCACGCTCTCTCTCCCACCGCCCGCTCTCAGTCCCACCGCCCCCTCTCTCCCACCGCCCGCTCTCTCTCCCTCCGCCCGCTCTCAGTCCCACCGCCAGCTCTCTCTCCCTCCGCCCGCTCTCTCTCCCAACACCCGCTCTCTCCCGCCACCCGCTCTCTCTCCCAACGCACGTTCTCTCTCCCAACGCCCGTTCTCTCTCCCACTGCCCGCTCTCTCTCCCACCTCCCGCTTTCTCACCTATCGCCCGCTTTCTCTCCCACCTCCCGCTTTCTCACCTGTCGCCCGTTCTCTCTCCCAACGCCTGCTCTCTCTCCCTCCGCCCGCTCTCTCTCCCTCCGCTCGCTCTCTCTCCCACCGCCCGCTCTCTCTCTCACTGCCCGCTCTCTCTCTCACTGCCCTTTCTCTCTCCCACCGCCCGCTCTCTCTCCCACCACCCGCTCTCTCTCCCACCGCCCGCTCTCACTCCCACCGCCCGCTCCCTCTCCCACCACCCGCTCTCTCTCCCACTGCCCACTCTCTCTCTCTCCACCCCCTCTCTCCCAACGACCCTCTCTCTCCCAACACCTGCTCGCTCTCTCAGCGCCCGCTCTCTCTCCCAGCTCCCGCTCTCTCTCCCACCACCTGCTCTCTCTCTCAGCGCCCGCTCTCTCTCCCAGCTCCCGCTTTCAATCCCACCGTTCGCTCTCGCTCCCACCATCCGCTCTTTATCCCATCGCCCGCTTTCTCCCCCACCGCCCGCTCTGTCTCCCAACGCCAGCTCTCAGTCCCACCGCCCGCGCTCTCTCCCACCGCCCGCGCTCTCTCCCACCGCCCGCTCTCTCTCCCACCGCCCGCTCTCTCTCCCAACGCCCGCTCTCTCTCCCACCGCCCGCTCTCTCTCCCACCGCCCGCTCTCTCTCCCACCGCCCCTCTCTCTCCCACCGCCCGCTCTCTCTCCCACCGCCCGCTCTCTCTCCCAACGCCCGCTCTCTCTCCCACCGCCCGCTCTCTCTCCCACCGCCCGCTCTCTCTCCCAACGCCCGCTCTCTCTCCCACCGCCCCTCTCTCTCCCACCGCCCGCTCTCTCTCCCACCGCCCGCTCTCTCTCCCAACGCCCGCTCTCTCTCCCACCGCCCGCTCTCTCTCCCACCGCCCGCTCTCTCTCCCACCGCCCGCTCTCTCTCCCACCGCCCCTCTCTCTCCCACAGCCAGCTCTCTCTCCCACCGCCCGCTCTCTAACTCACTGCCCACTCTCTCTCCCACAGCCAGCTCTCTCTCCCACCGCCCGCTCTCTCTCCCACAGCCAGCTCTCTCTCCCACCGCACGCTCTCTCTCCCACCGCCCGCTCTCTCTCCCACCGCCTGCTCTCTGTCCCACCAACCGCTCTCTGTCCCACCACCCGCTCTCTCTCCCACCGCACGCTCTCTCTCCCACCGCCCGCTCTCTCTCCCACCGCCTGCTCTCTCTCCCACCGCCCCCTCTCTCCCACCGCCCCCTCTCTCCCACCGCCCCCTGTCTCCCACCAACCATCTCTCTCCCACCGTCCGCTCTCTCTCCCACCGCCCGCTCTCTCCAAACACCCGCGCTCTCTCCCAAAGCCCGCACTCTCTCTCGCTGCCCGCTCTCTCTCCCACAGCCAGATCTCTCTCCCACCGCCCGCTCTCTCTCCCACAGCCAGCTCTCTCTCCCACCGCCCACTCTCTCTCCCACCGCACGCTCTCTCTCCCACCGCCCGCTTTCTCTACCACCGCCCGCTCTCTCCCACCGCCCGTTCTCTCTCCCACCAACCCCTCTCTCTCCCACCGCCCGCTCTCTCTCTCGCTACCCGCTCTCTCTCCCACCGCCCGTTCTCTCTCCCACCAACCCCTCTCTCTCCCACCGCCCGCGCACTCTCCCAAAGCGTGCTCTCTCTCTCACCGCACGCTCTCTCTCTCACCGCACGCTCTCTCTCCCACCGCCCGCTCTCTCTCCCACCGCACGCGCACTCTCCCAACGCGTGCTCTCTCTCCCACCGCCCGCTCTCTCTCCCACCGTCCGCTCTCTCTCCCACCGCCCGCTCTCTCTCCCACCGTCCGCTCTCGCTCCCACCATCCGCTCTTTATCCCATCGCCCGCTTTCTCCCAATGCCCACTCACTCTGCCACCACCCGCTTTCTCCCCCACCGCCCGCTCTCTCTCCCACCGCACGCTCTCTCTCTCACCGCCCGCTCACTCACCCACCGCCCGCTCTCTCTCCCACCGCCCGCTCTCTCTCCCACCGCCCGCTCTCTCTCCCACCGCCCGCTCTCTCTCCCACCACCCGCTCTCTCCCAACGCCCGCGGTCTCTCCCACCGCCCGCTCTCTCTCCCACCGCCCGCTCTCTCTCCCACCGCCCGCTCTCTCTCCCACCACCCGCTCTCTCCCAACGCCCGCGGTCTCTCCCACCGCACGCTCTCTCTCCCACCACACGCTCTCTCTCCCACCACCCGCTCTCTCCCAACGCCCGCTCTCTCTCCCACAGCCAGCTCTCTCTCCCACCGCCCGCTCTCTCTCCCACCGCACGCTCTCTCTCCCACCGCACGCTCTCTCTCCCACCGCCCGCTCTCTCTCCCAACGCCCGCTCTCTCTCCCACCGCCCTTTCTCTCTCCCACCGAACCTTTCTCTCTCCCACCGCACGCTCTCTCTCCCACCGCACGCTCTCTCTCTCACCGCCCGCTCACTCACCCACCGCCCGCTCTCTCTCCCACCGCCCGCTCTCTCTCCCACCGCCCGCTCTCTCTCCCACCGCCCGCTCTCTCTCCCACCACCCGCTCTCTCCCAACGCCCGCGGTCTCTCCCACCGCCCGCTCTCTCTCCCACCGCCCGCTCTCTCTCCCACCGCCCGCTCTCTCTCCCACCACCCGCTCTCTCCCAACGCCCGCGGTCTCTCCCACCGCACGCTCTCTCTCCCACCACACGCTCTCTCTCCCACCACCCGCTCTCTCCCAACGCCCGCTCTCTCTCCCACAGCCAGCTCTCTCTCCCACCGCCCGCTCTCTCTCCCACCGCACGCTCTCTCTCCCACCGCACGCTCTCTCTCCCACCGCCCGCTCTCTCTCCCAACGCCCGCTCTCTCTCCCACCGCCCTTTCTCTCTCCCACCGAACCTTTCTCTCTCCCACCGCACGCTCTCTCTCCCACCGCACGCTCTCTCTCCCACCGCCTGTTCTCTCTCCCACCGCCCGCTCTCTCTCCCACCGCCCCCTCTCTCTCCCACCGCCCCCTCTCTCTCCCACCGCCCCCTCTCTCTCTCTCCGCCCCCTCTCTCCCACGGACCCTCTCTCTCCAACCACCTGCTTTCTCTCACACCGCCCGCTCTCTCTCCCAACGCCCCCTCTCTCTCCCACCGCCCGCTCTCTCTCCCACCGCCCGCTCTCTCTCCCACCGCACGCTCTCTCTCCCACCGCCCCTCTCTCTCCCACCGCCCCCTCTCTCTCTCTCCGCCCCCTCTCTCCCACGGACCCTCTCTCTCCAACCACCTGCTCTCTCTCAGCGCCCGCTCTCTCTCCCACCGCCCGCTCTCTCTCCCACCGCCCGCTCTCTCTCCCACCGTCCGCTCTCTCTCCCACCGCCCGCTCTCTCCCAATGCCCACTCTCTCTCGCACCGCCCGCTCTCTCTCCCACCTCCCGCTTTCTCTCCCACCGCCCGCTCTCTCACCCACCGCATGCTCTCTCTCACACCGCCCGCTCTCTCTCCCACTGCACGCTCTCTCTCCCACCGCACGCTCTCTCTCCCACCGCCCGCTCTCTCCCAACGTCCGTGCTCTCTCCCAACGCCCGCTCTCTCTCCCACCACCCGTTCTCTCTCCCGCCTCCCGCTCTCTCTCCCACCGCCCGCGCTCTCTCCCAATGCCCGCTCTCTCTCCCTCCGCCCGCTCTCTCTCCCACCGCCCGCGCTCTCTCCCAATGCCCGCTCTCTCTCCCTCCGCTCGCTCTCTCTCTCTCTCACCGCCCGCTCTCTCTCCAACCGCCCGCTCCCTCACCTACCGCATGCTCTCTCTCACACCGCCCGCTCTCTCTCCCACCGCCCCCTCTCTCTGCCTCCGCCCCCTCTCTCCCACCACCTGCTCTCTCTCTAAGCGCCCGCTCTCTCTCCCAGCTCCCGCTTTCAATCCCACCGCACGCTCTCTCTCCCACCGCCCACTCTCTCTCCACCGCCCGCTCTCTCTCCCACCGCCCGCTCTCTCTCCCACCGCATGCTCTCTCTCCCACCGCCCGCTCTCTCTCCCACCGCCCGCTCTCTCTCCCACCGCCCGCTCTCTCTCCCACCGCATGCTCTCTCTCCCACCGCCCGCTCTCTCTCACACCGCCCCCGCTCTTTCCCACCGCACGCTCTCAGTCCCACCGCCCACTCGCTCTCCCACCGCCCTTTCTCTCTCCCACCGCCTCCTCTCTCTCCCACCGACCCTCTCTCTCCCACCGCCCCCTCTTTCCCACCGCCCCTCTCTCTCCCACCGCCCGCTCTCTCTCCCACCGCCCCCTCTCTCTCCCCACCGCCCCCTCTCTCTCCCACCGCCCCCTCTCTCTCCCTCCGCCCCCTCTCTCCCACCGACCCTCTCTCTCCCACCACCTGCTCTCTCTCTCAGCGCCCGCTCTCTCTCCCAGCTCCCGTTTTCAATCCCACCGCCCGCTCTCTCTCCCACCGCCGCTTTTGCTCCCACGGCCCGCTCTCTCTCCCACCGACCGTTCTCTCTCCCACCGCCCCTTCTCTCTCCCACCGCCCCCTCTCTCTCCCACCGACCCTCTCTCTCCCACCACCTGCTCTCTCTCCCAGCTCCCGCTCTCTCTCCCACCGCCCGCTCTCTCTCCCACCGCCCGCTCTCTCTCCCACCGCCGCTTTTGCTCCCACAGCCCGCTCTCTCTCCCCACCGCCCGTTCTCTCTCCCAATACCCGTTCCCTCTCCCACTTCCCGCTCTCTCTCCCACCGTCCGCACTCGCTCCCACCATCCGCTCTCTCTCCCACCGCCCCCTCTCTCTCCCACCGACCCTCTCTCTCCCACCACCTGCTCTCTCTCCCAGCTCCCGCTCTCTCTCCACCGCCCGCTCTCTCTCCCACCGCCCGCTCTCTCTCCCACCGCCGCTTTTGCTCCCACAGCCCGCTCTCTCTCCCACCGCCCGTTCTCTCTCCCAATACCCGTTCCCTCTCCCACTTCCCGCTCTCTCTCCCACCGTCCGCACTCGCTCCCACCATCCGCTCTCTCTCCCACCGCCCCCTTTCTCTCCCACCGACCCTCTCTCTCCCACCACCTGCTCTCTCTCCCAGCTCCCGCTCTCTCTCCCACCATCCGCTCTCTCTCCCACCGCCCGCTCTCTCTCCCACCGCACGCTCTCTCTCCCAACGCCCGCTCTCTAACTCACTGCCCGCTCTCTCTCTCACTGCCCGCTCTCTCTCCCACCGCCCGCTCTCTCCCAACGCCCGCGCTCTCTCCCACCGCCCCCTCTCTCTCCCACCGCCCCCTCTCTCCCACTGCCCGCTCTCTCTCCCACCTCCCGCTTTCTCACCCACCGCCCGCTATCTCTCCCACCGCCCGTTCTCTCTCCCAATGCCCGTTCCCTCTCCCACTTCCCGCTCTCTCTCCCACCGTCCGCTCTCGCTCCCACCATCCGCTCTCTCTCCCACCGTCCGCTCTCGCTCCCACCATCCGCGCTCTCTCCCACCGCCCCCTCTCTCTCCCACCGCCCCCTCTCTCCCACCGCACGCTCTCTCTCCCACCGCCCGCTCTCTCTCACACCGCCCGCTCTCTCTCCCACCGACCCCTCTCTCTCCCACCGCCCCCTCTCTCCCACCGCCCGCTCTCTCTCCCACCGCCCGCTCTCTCTCACACCGCCCGCTCTCTCTCCCACTGCACGCTCTCTCTCCCACCGCCTGCTCTCTCTCCCTCCGCCCGCTCTCAGTCCCACCGCCAGCTCTCTCTCCCAATGCCCGCTCTCTCCCACCACCCGCTCTCTCTCCCAACACCCGCTCTCTCCCACCACCCGCTCTCTATCCCTCCGCCCGCTCGCAGTCCCACCGCCAGCTCTCTCTCCCACCACCCGCTCTCTCTCCCAACGCCCGCTCTCTCTCCACCCGCTCGCTCTCAGTCCCACCGCCCGCTCTCTCTCCCACCGCCCGCTCTCTCCCACCACCCGCTCTCTCTCCACCCGCCCGCTCTCAGTCCCACCGCCCGCTCTCTCTCCCACCGCCCGCTCTCTCTCCCACCGCCCGCTCTCTCCCACCACCCGCTCACTCCCACCACCCGCTCTCTCTCCACCCGCCCGCTCTCAGTCCCACCGCCCGCTCTCTCTCCCACCGCCCGTTCTCTCTCCCACCGCCCCCTCTCTCTCTCAGCGCCCGCTCTCTCTCCCAATGCCCGCTCTCTCTCCCACCGTCCGCGCTCTCTCCCACCGCCCGCTCTCTCCCAATGCCCACTCTCTCTCCCACCGCCCGCTCTCTCTCCCACCTCCCGCTTTCTCTCCCAACGCCCGCTCTCTCTCCCACCGCCAGCTCTCTCTCCCACCGCTCGCTCTCTCACCCACCGCATGCTCTCTCTCACACCGCCCGCTCTCTCTCCCACTGCACGCTCTCTCTCCCACCGCACGCTCTCTCTCCCACCGCCCGTTCTCTCTCCCAATGCCCACTCTCTCTCCCACCGCCCGCTCTCTCTCCCACTGCACGCTCTCTCTCCCAATACCCGTTCCCTCTCCCACTTCCCGCTCTCTCTCCCACCGTCCGCACTCGCTCCCACCATCCGCTCTCTCTCCCAACGCCCGCTCTCAGTCCCACCGCCCGCTCTCTCTCCCTCCGCTCGCTCTCTCTCTCACCGCCCGCTCTCTCTCCCTCCGCTCGCTCTCTCTCTCACCGCCCGCTCTCTCTCCCACCGCCCGCTCTCTCCCAATGCCCACTCTCTCTCCCACCGCCCGCTCTCTCTCCCCACCTCCCGCTTTCTCTCCCAACGCCCGCTCTCTCTCCCACCGCCAGCTCTCTCTCCCACCGCTCGCTCTCTCACCCACCGCATGCTCTCTCTCACACCGCCCGCTCTCTCTCCCACTGCACGCTCTCTCTCCCACCGCACGCTCTCTCTCCCACCCCGCCCGTTCTCTCTCCCAATGCCCACTCTCTCTCCCACCGCCCGCTCTCTCTCCCACTGCACGCTCTCTCTCCCAATACCCGTTCCCTCTCCCACTTCCCGCTCTCTCTCCCACCGTCCGCACTCGCTCCCACCATCCGCTCTCTCTCCCAACGCCCGCTCTCAGTCCCACCGCCCGCTCTCTCTCCCTCCGCTCGCTCTCTCTCCCACCGCCCGCTCTCTCTCCCACCGCCCGCTCTCTCTCCCTCCGCTCGCTCTCTCTCTCACCACCCGCTCTCTCTCCCTCCGCCCGCTCTCTCTCCCTCCGCTCGCTCTCTCTCCCACCGCCCGCTTTCTCTCCCAACGCCCGCTCTCAGTCCCACCGCCCCCTCTCTCTCCCAACGCCCGCTCTCTAACTCACTGCCCGCTCTCTCTCTCACCGCCCCGCTCTCTCTCCCACCGCCCGTTCTCTCTCCAACCGTTCCCTCTCCCACTTCCCGCTCTCTCTCCCACCGTCCGCTCTCGCTCCTACCATCCGCGCTCTCTCCCACCGCCCCCTCTCTCCCACCGCCCGCTCTCTCTCCCAACGCCCGCTCTCTCTCACACCGCCTGCTCTCTCTCCCACTGCACGCTCTCTCTCCCACCGCACGCTCTCTCTCCCACCGCCCGCTCTCAGTCCCACCGCCCCCTCTCTCCCACCGCCCGCTCTCTCTCCCTCCGCCCGCTCTCAGTCCCACCGCCAGCTCTCTCTCCCTCCGCCCGCTCTCTCTCCCAACACCCGCTCTCTCCCGCCACCCGCTCTCTCTCCCAACGCACGTTCTCTCTCCCAACGCCCGTTCTCTCTCCCACTGCCCGCTCTCTCTCCCACCTCCCGCTTTCTCACCTATCGCCCGCTTTCTCTCCCACCTCCCGCTTTCTCACCTGTCGCCCGTTCTCTCTCCCACCTCCCGCTTTCTCACCTGTCGCCCGCTCTCTCTCCCAACGCCCGCTCTCTCTCCCACCGCCCGCTCTCTCGCCCACCGCCCGCTCTCAATCACACCGCACGCTCTCTCTCCCAACGCCCGCTCTCTAACTCACTGCCCGCTCTCTCTCTCACTGCCCGCTCTCTCTCCCACCGCCCGCTCTCTCCCAACGCCCGCGCTCTCTCCCACCGCCCCCTCTCTCTCCCACCGCCCCCTCTCTCCCACAGCCAGCTCTCTCTCCCACTGCCCGCGCTCTCTCCCACTGCCCCCTCTCGCTCCCACCGCACGCTCTCTCTCCCACCGCCCGCTCTCTCCCAACGCCCCCTCTCTCCCCCACCGCCTGCTCTCAGTCCCACCTCCCGCTCTCTCTCCCACCGCCCGCTCTCTCTCCCACCGCACGCGCTCTCTCCCAACGCCCGCGCTCTCTCCCACCGCACGCTCTCTCTCCCACCGCCCGCTCTCTCCCAACGCCCGCTCTCTCTCCCACCGCCCACTCGCTCTCCCACCGCCCTTTCTCTCTCCCACCGCCTCCTCTCTCTCCCACCGCCCTTTCTCTCTCCCACCGCCTCCTCTCTCTCCCACCGCCTCCTCTCTCTCCCACCGCCTGCTCTCTCTCCCACCGCCCGCTCTCAGTCCCACCGCCCACTCGCTCTCCCACCGCCCTTTCTCACTCCCACCGAGCCTCTCTCTCCCACCGCCCGCGCTCTCTCCCAACGCCCGCTCTCTCTCCCAACGCCCTGTCTCACTCCCACCGAGCCTCTCTCTCCCACCGCCCGCTCTCTCTCCCACCGCCCGCTCTCTCTCCCAACGCCCGCGCTCTCTCCCAACGCCCGCTCTCAGTCCCACTGCCCGCGCTCTCTCCCACCGCCCCCTCTCTCTCCCACCGCCCGTTCTCTCTCCCACCGCCCCCTCTCTCTCCCACCGCCCCCTCTCTCTCCCACCGCCCGTTCTCTCTCCCACCGCCCCCTCTCTCTCCCACCGCCCCCTCTCACTCCCACCGCCTGCTCTCTCTCCCACCGCCCTCTCTCTTTACCACCGCCCGCTCTCTCTCCCACCGCCCCCTCTCTCCCACCGACCCTCTCTCTCCCACCACCTGCTCTCTCTCCCAGCTCCCGCTTTCAATCCCACCGCCCGCTCTATCTCCCACCGCCCGCTCTCTCTCCCACCGCCCGTTCTCTCTCCCAACGCCCGTT
Source organism: Pristiophorus japonicus (assembly GCF_044704955.1). Lineage (NCBI taxonomy): Eukaryota > Metazoa > Chordata > Chondrichthyes > Pristiophoridae > Pristiophorus > Pristiophorus japonicus. The sequence goes on from NW_027251318.1 coordinate 37,184, forward strand.
CCCCGTCCCACTGCCCGCTCTCTCTCCCACCGTCCGCTCTCGCTCCCACCATCCGCTCTCTCTCCCACCGCCCGTTCTCTCTCCCAACGCCCGTTCCCCGTCCCACCGCCCGCTCTCTCTCCCACCTCACGCTTTCTCTCCCATCGCTCGCGCTCTCTCCCAACGCCCGCTCTCTCTCCCAACGCCCGCTCTCAGTCCCACCGCACGCTCTCTCTCCCACAGCCCGCTCTCTCTCCCACCGCCAGCTATCACTCCCACCGCCCGCTCCCTCACCCACCGCCTGCTCTCTCTCCCACCGCCCGCTCTCTCCCAATGCCCGCGCTCTCTCCCAAAGCCAGATCTCTCTCCCACCGCCCGCTCTCTCTCCCACAGCCAGCTCTCTCTCCCACCGCATGGTCTCTCTCCCACCGCACGCTCTCTCTCTCACAACCCGCTCTCTCTCCCACCGCCCGCGCTCTCTCCCACCGCACGCTCTCTCTCCCACCACCCGTTCTCTCCCACCGCCCGCGCTCTCTCCCACCACACGCTCTCTCTCCCACCACACGCTCTATCTCCCACAGCCAGCTCTCTATCCCACATCCAGCTCTCTCTCCCACCGCCCCCTCTCTCCCCCACCGCCTGCTCTCAGTCCCACCTCCTGCTCTCTCTCCCACCGCCCACTCTCTGTCCCACCACCCGCTCTCTGTCCCACCACCCGCTCTCTCTCCCACTGCCCCCGCTCTCTCCCACCGCCCGCGCTCTCTCCCAACGCCCGCTCTCTCACCCACCGCCCGCTCACTCTCCCACCACCCGCTCTCAGTCCCATCGCCCACTCGCTCTCCCACCGGCCTTTCTCTCTCCCACCGCCTCCTCTCTCTCCCACCGCCCCCTCTCAGTCCCATCGCCCACTCTCGGTCCCACCGCCCGCTCTCTCTCCCACCGCCCGCTCTCTCTCCCACCGCCCTTTCTCTCTCCCACCGCCCCCTCTCGCTCCCACCGAGCCTCTCTCTCCCAACGCCCGCGCTCTCTCCCAAAGCCCGCTCTCTCTCTCACTGCCCGCTCTCTCTCCCACAGTCAGCTCTCTCTCCCACCGCCCGCTCTCTCTCCCACCGCCCGCTCTCTCTCCCACCGCCCGCTCTCTCTCCCACCGCCCCTCTCCCTCCCACCGCCCCCTCTCTCTCTCCGCCCCTTCTCTCCCACCGACCCTCTCTCTCCAACCACCTGCTCTCTCTCTCAGCGCCCGCTCTCTCTCCCAGATCCTGCTCTCTCTCCCACCACCTGCTCTCTATCTCAGCGCCCGCTCTCTCTCCCAGCTCCCGCTTTCAATCCCACCGCCCGCTCTCTCTCCCACCGCCCGCTCTCTCCCAACGCCCGCTCTCTCTCCCAACACCCGCTCTCTCTCCCACCGCCCGCTCTCTCTCCCAACGCCCGCTCTCTCTCCCAACGCCCGCTCTCTCTCCCAACGCCCGCTCTCTCTCCCAACGCCCGCTCTCTCCCAATGCCCGCTCTCTCTCCCTCCGCCCGCTCTCTCTCCCACCTCTCGCTTTCTCTCCCACCGCCCGCTCTCTCCCAACGCCCGCTCTCTCTCCCAACGCCCGCTCTCTCCCAATGCCCGCTCTCTCTCCCTCCGCCCGCTCTCTCTCCCACCTCTCGCTTTCTCTCCCACCGCCCGCTCTCTCCCAACGCCCGCTCTCAGTCCCACCGCCCGCTCTCTCTCCCACAGCCCGCTCTCTCTCCCACCTCTCTCCCACGGCACGCTCTCTCTCCCATCACCCGCTCTCTCTTCCACCGCCCGCTCTCTCTCCCACCGCACGCTCTCTCTCCCACCGCACGCTCTCTCTCCCACAGCCCGCTCTCTCTCCCACCTCTCTCCCACCGCCCGCTCTCTCTCCCACCACCCGCTCTCTCTCCCGCCGCCCGCTCTCTCTTCCACCGCCCGCTCTCTCTCCCACCGCACGCTCTCTCTCCCAACGCCCGCTCTCTCACCCACCGCCCACTCTCGGTCCCACCGCCCGCTCTCTCTCTCACCGCCCTTTCTCTCTCCCACCGCCTCCTCTCTCTCCCACCGCCCCCTCACTCTCCCACCACCCGCTCTCAGTCCCACCGCCCACTCGCTCTCCCACCGGCCTTTCTCTCTCCCACCGCCTCCTCTCTCTCCCACCGCCCCCTCTCAGTCCCATCGCCCACTCTCGGTCCCACCGCCCGCTCTCTCTCTCACCGCCCGCTCTCAGTCCCACCGCCCACTCACTCTCCCACCGCCCTTTCTCTCTCCCACCGCCCCCTCTCGCTCCCACCGAGCCTCTCTCTCCCAACGCCCGCGCTCTCTCCCAAAGCCCGCTCTCTCTCTCACTGCCCGCTCTCTCTCCCACAGTCAGCTCTCTCTCCCACCGCCCGCTCTCTCTCCCACCGCCCGCTCTCTCTCCCACCGCCCGCTCTCTCTCCCACCGCCCCTCTCCCTCCCACCGCCCCCTCTCTCTCTCCGCCCCTTCTCTCCCACCGACCCTCTCTCTCCAACCACCTGCTCTCTCTCTCAGCGCCCGCTCTCTCTCCCAGATCCTGCTCTCTCTCCCACCACCTGCTCTCTATCTCAGCGCCCGCTCTCTCTCCCAGCTCCCGCTTTCAATCCCACCGCCCGCTCTCTCTCCCACCGCCCGCTCTCTCCCAACGCCCGCTCTCTCTCCCAACACCCGCTCTCTCTCCCACCGCCCGCTCTCTCTCCCAACGCCCGCTCTCTCTCCCAACGCCCGCTCTCTCTCCCACCGCCCGCTCTCTCTCCCAACGCCCGCTCTCTCTCCCAACGCCCGCTCTCTCTCCCAACGCCCGCTCTCTCCCAATGCCCGCTCTCTCTCCCTCCGCCCGCTCTCTCTCCCACCTCTCGCTTTCTCTCCCACCGCCCGCTCTCTCCCAACGCCCGCTCTCAGTCCCACCGCCCGTTCTCTCTCCCACAGCCCGCTCTCTCTCCCACCTCTCTCCCACGGCACGCTCTCTCTCCCATCACCCGCTCTCTCTCCCGCTGCCCGCTCTCTCTTCCACCGCCCGCTCTCTCTCCCACCGCACGCTCTCTCTCCCACCGCACGCTCTCTCTCCCACAGCCCGCTCTCTCTCCCACCTCTCTCCCACCGCCCGCTCTCTCTCCCACCACCCGCTCTCTCTCCCGCTGCCCGCTCTCTCTTCCACCGCCCGCTCTCTCTCCCACCGCACGCTCTCTCTCCCAACGCCCGCTCTCTCACCCACCGCCCACTCTCGGTCCCACCGCCCGCTCTCTCTCTCACCGCCCTTTCTCTCTCCCACCGCCTCCTCTCTCTCCCACCGCCCCCTCACTCTCCCACCACCCGCTCTCTCTCCCACCGCCCACTCTCTGTCCCACCACCCGCTCTCTGTCCCACCACCCGCTCTCTCTCCCACTGCCCCCGCTCTCTCCCACCGCCCGCGCTCTCTCCCAACGCCCGCTCTCTCACCCACCGCCCGCTCACTCTCCCACCACCCGCTCTCAGTCCCACCGCCCACTCGCTCTCCCACCGGCCTTTCTCTCTCCCACCGCCTCCTCTCTCTCCCACCGCCCCCTCTCTGTCCCATCGCCCACTCTCGGTCCCAACGCCCGCTCTCTCCCACCGCCCGCTCTCTCTCCCACCGCACGCTCTCTCTCCCAACGCCCGCTCTCTCACCCACCGCCCACTCTCGGTCCCACCGCCCGCTCTCTCTCTCACCGCCCTTTCTCTCTCCCACCGCCTCCTCTCTCTCCCACCGCCCCCTCACTCTCCCACCACCCGCTCTCTCTCCCACCGCCCACTCTCTGTCCCACCACCCGCTCTCTGTCCCACCACCCGCTCTCTCTCCCACTGCCCCCGCTCTCTCCCACCGCCCGCGCTCTCTCCCAACGCCCGCTCTCTCACCCACCGCCCGCTCACTCTCCCACCACCCGCTCTCAGTCCCACCGCCCACTCGCTCTCCCACCGGCCTTTCTCTCTCCCACCGCCTCCTCTCTCTCCCACCGCCCCCTCTCAGTCCCATCGCCCGTTCTCTCTCCCACCGTCCGCCCTCTCTCCCACCTCCCGCTTTCTCACCTGTCGCCCACTCTCTCTCCCACCTCCCGCTTTCTCACCCACCGCCCTTTCTCTCTCCCACCGCCCTTTCTCTCTCCCACCTTCCGCTCTCGCTCCCACCATCCGGTCTCTCTCCCACCCGCTCTCTCCCAATGCCCGCTCTCTCTCCCACCTCCCGCTTTCTCACCCACCGCCCTTTCTCTCTCCCACCGCCCCTTCTCTCTCCCACCGCCCGCTCTCTCTCTAACTGCCTGCTCCCTCTCCCACCGCCCCCTCTCCCTCCCTCCGCCCCCTCTCTCCCACCGACCCTCTCTCTCCCACCACATGCTCTCTCTCTCAGCGCCCGCTCTCTCTCCAACCGTCTGCTCTCGCTCCCACCATCCGCTCTCTCTCCCACCGCCCGCTCTCTCCCACCGCCCGCGCTCTCTCCCACTGCCCGCTCTCTCTCCCACCTTCCGCTCTCGCTCCCACCATCCGGTCTCTCTCCCACCCGCTCTCTCCCACCGCCCGCTCTCTCTCCCACCGCCCGCTCTCTCTCCCACCTCCCGCTTTCTCACCCACCGCCCGCTCTCTCTCCCACCGCCCGTTCTCTCTCCCACCGCCCCCTCTCTCCCACCGCCCCCTCTCACCCACCGCCCGCTCTCTCTCCCACCGCCCGCTCTCTCCCACCGACCCTCTCTCACCCACCGCCCGCTCTCTCTCCCACCGCCCGTTCTCTCTCCCAATGCCCGTTTCCTCTCCCACTTCCCGCTCTCTCTCCCACCGTCCGCTCTCGCACCCACCATCCGCTCTCTCTCACACCGCCCGCTCTCTCTCACACCGCCCTCGCTCTCTCCCAATGCCCGCTCTCTCTCCCACCTCCCGCTTTGTCACCCACCGCCCCCTCTCTCTCCCACCGCCCTTTCTCTCTCCCACCGCCCGCTCTCTCTCCCACTGCCCGCTCTCTCTCCCACCGCCCGCTCTCTCTCCCACCGCCCTTTCTCTCTCCCACCGCCCGCTCTCTCTCCCACTGCCCGCTCTCTCTCCCACCTTCCACTCTCGCTCCCACCATCCGGTCTCTCTCCCACCCGCTCTCTCCCAACGCCCGCTCTCTCTCCCACCGCCCGCTCTCTCTCTCACTGCCCTTTCTCTCTACCACCGCCCCCTCTCTCTCCCACCGCCCGCTCTCTCTCCCAACGCCCGCTCTCTCTCCCACCGTCCGCCCTCTCTCCCACTGCCCGCTCTCTCTCTCCCACCGCCAGCTCTCTCTCCCATCGCCCGTTCTCTCTCCCACTGCCCGCTCTCTCTCCCACCTCCTGCTTTCTCACCTATCGCCGGCTCTCTCTCCCACCTCCCGCTTTCTCACCTGTCGCCCGCTCTCTCTCCCATCTCCCGCTTTCTCACCTGTCGCCCACTCTCTCTCCCACCTCCTGCTTTCTCACCTGTCGCCCACTTTCTCAACTGTCGCCCGCTCTCTCCCATCGCCCGCTCTCTCTCCCACCGCCCGCTCTCTCTCCCACCACCCGCTCTCTCTCCCACCGCCCGCTCTCTCTCCCAACGCCCGCTCTATCTCCCACCGCCCGCTCTCTCTCCCACCGCCCGCTCTCAGTCCCACCGCCAGCTCTCTCTCCCAATGCCCGCTCTCTCTCCCACCACCCGCTCTCTCTCCCAACGCCCGCTCTATCTCCCACCACCCGCTCTCTCTCCACCCGCCCGCTCTCTCTCCCACCGCCCGCTCTCAGTCCCACCGCCAGCTCTCTCTCCCAATGCCCGCTCTCTCTCCCACCGCCCGCTCTCTCTCCTACCGCACGCAGTCTCTCTCCCACCGCCCGCTCTCTCCCACAGCCCGTTCTCTCTCCCACCGCCCCCTCTCTCTCTCAGCACCCGCTCTCTCTCCCACCGCCCGCGCTCTCTCCCACCGCCTCCTCTCTCTCCCACCGCCCCCTCTCTCTCCCACCGCCCGCTCTCTCTCCCACCTCCCGCTCTCTCTCCCACCGCCCACGCTCTCTCCCACCGCACGCTCTCTCTCCCACCGCCCCCTCTCTCTCCCACCGCCCCTCTCTCTCCCACCGTCCCCTCTCTCTCCCACCGCCCGCTTTCTCTCCCACCGCTTGCTCTCTCCAAACGCCCGCGCTCTCTCCCAAAGCCCGCTCTCTCTCTCGCTGCCCGCTCTCCCTCCCACCGTACCTTTCTCTCTCCCACCGCCCGTTCTCTCTCCCACCGCCTGCTCTCTCTCCCACCGCCCGCTCTCTCTCCCACCGCCTGCTCTCTCTCCCACCGCCTGCTCTCTCTCACTGCCCGCTCTCTCTCCCACCGCCCCCTCTCTCTCCCACCGCCCGCTCTCTCTCCCACCGCCCCCACTCTCTCTCTCCGCCCCCTCTCTCCCACCGACCCTCTCTCTCCAACCACCTGCTCTCTCTCTCAGCGCCCGCTCTCTCTCCCACCGCCCGCTTTCTCTCCCACCGCCCGCTCTCTCCAAACGCCCGCATTCTCTCCCAAAGCCCGCTCTCTCTCTCGCTGCCCGCTCTCTCTCCCACAGCCAGATCTCTCTCCCACCGCCCGCTCTCTCTCCCACCACCTGCTCTCTCTCCCAGCACCCGCTTTCAATCCCACCGCCCGCTCTATCTCCCACCGCCCCCTCTCTCTCCCACCAACCCCTCTCTCTCCCACCTCCCGTTCTCTCTCCCAACGCCCGTTCTCTCTCCCACCGCCCGCTCTCTCTCCCACCGTCCGCTCTCGCTCCCACCAACCGCGCTCTCTCCCAACGCCCGCTCTCAGTCCCACCGCCCGCTCTCTCTCCCACCCTACGCTCTCAGTCCCACCGCACGCTCTCTCTCCCACAGCCCGCTCTCTCTCCCACCGCCAGCTATCACTCCCACCGCCCGCTCTCTCTCCCACCGCCCGCTCTCTCTCCCACCGCCCCTCTCCCTCCCACCGCCCCCTCTCTCCCACCGCCCCCTCTCACCCACCGCCCGCTCTCTCTCCCACCGCCCGCTCTCTCCCACCGACCCTCTCTCACCCACCCCCGCTCTCTCTCCCACCGCCCGTTCTCTCTCCCAATGCCCGTTTCCTCTCCCACTTCCCGCTCTCTCCCACCGTCCGCTCTCGCACCCACCATCCGCTCTCTCTCACACTGCCCGCTCTCTCTCACACCGCCCTCGCTCTCTCCCAATGCCCGCTCTCTCTCCCACCTCCCGCTTTGTCACCCACCGCCCCCTCTCTCTCCCACCGCCCGCGCTCTCTCCCACCGCCCGCTCTCTCTCCCACCGCCCGCTCTCTCTCCCACCGCCCTTTCTCTCTCCCACCGCCCGCTCTCTCTCCCACTGCCCGCTCTCTCTCCCACCTTCCACTCTCGCTCCCACCATCCGGTCTCTCTCCCACCCGCTCTCTCCCAACGCCCGCTCTCTCTCCCACCGCCCGCTCTCTCTCTCACTGCCCTTTCTCTCTACCACCGCCCCCTCTCTCTCCCAACGCCCGCTCTCTCTCCCACCGCCCGCTCTCTCTCTCACTGCCCTTTCTCTCTACCACCGCCCCCTCTCTCTCCCACCGCCCGCTCTCTCTCCCAACGCCCGCTCTCTCTCCCAACGCCCGCTCTCTCTCCCACCGTCCGCCCTCTCTCCCACTGCCCGCTCTCTCTCTCCCACCGCCAGCTCTCTCTCCCAACGCCCGTTCTCTCTCCCACTGCCCGCTCTCTCTCCCACCTCCTGCTTTCTCACCTATCGCCGGCTCTCTCTCCCACCTCCCGCTTTCTCACCTGTCGCCCGCTCTCTCTCCCATCTCCCGCTTTCTCACCTGTCGCCCACTCTCTCTCCCACCTCCTGCTTTCTCACCTGTCGCCCACTTTCTCAACTGTCGCCCGCTCTCTCTCCCATCGCCCGCTCTCAGTCCCACCGCCAGCTCTCTCTCCCATCGCCCGCTCTCTCTCCCACCACCCGCTCTCTCTCCCACCGCCCGCTCTCTCTCCCACCGCCCGCTCTCTCTCCCATCGCCCGCTCTCTCTCCCACCAGCCGCTCTCTCTCCCACCGCCCGCTCTCTCTCCCACCACCCGCTCTCTCTCCCACCGCCCGCTCTCAGTCCCACCACCCGCTCTCTCTCCACCCGCCCGCTCTCTCTCCCACCGCCCGCTCTCAGTCCCACCGCCAGCTCTCTCTCCCAATGCCCGCTCTCTCTCCCACCGCCCCCTCTCTCTCCCACCGCCTGCTCTCTCCCCCACCACCCCCTCTCTCTCCCACCGCCCGTTCTCTCTCCCACCGCCCCCTCTCTCTCTCAGCACCCGCTCTCTCTCCCACCGCCCGCGCTCTCTCCCACCGCCCCCTCTCTCTCTCTCCGCCCCCTCTCTCCCACCGACCCTCTCTCTCCAACCACCTGCTCTCTCTCTCAGCGCCCGCTCTCTCTCCCACCGCCCGCTTTCAATCCCACCGCCCGCTCTATCTCCCACCGCCCCCTCTCTCTCCCACCAACCCCTCTCTCTCCCACCGCCCGTTCTCTCTCCCAACGCCCGTTCTCTCTCCCACCGCCCGCTCTCTCTCCCACCGTCCGCTCTCGCTCCCACCCTACGCTCTCAGTCCCACCGCCCGCTCTCTCTCCCACCGCCCTTTCTCTCTCCCACCGCCCGCTCTCTCTCCCACTGCCCGCTCTCTCTCCCACCTTCCACTCTCGCTCCCACCATCCGGTCTCTCTCCCACCCGCTCTCTCCCAACGCCCGCTCTCTCTCCCACCGCCCGCTCTCTCTCTCACTGCCCTTTCTCTCTACCACCGCCCCCTCTCTCTCCCAACGCCCGCTCTCTCTCCCACCGCCCGCTCTCTCTCTCACTGCCCTTTCTCTCTACCACCGCCCCCTCTCTCTCCCACCGCCCGCTCTCTCTCCCAACGCCCGCTCTCTCTCCCAACGCCCGCTCTCTCTCCCACCGTCCGCCCTCTCTCCCACTGCCCGCTCTCTCTCTCCCACCGCCAGCTCTCTCTCCCAACGCCCGTTCTCTCTCCCACTGCCCGCTCTCTCTCCCACCTCCTGCTTTCTCACCTATCGCCGGCTCTCTCTCCCACCTCCCGCTTTCTCACCTGTCGCCCGCTCTCTCTCCCATCTCCCGCTTTCTCACCTGTCGCCCACTCTCTCTCCCACCTCCTGCTTTCTCACCTGTCGCCCACTTTCTCAACTGTCGCCCGCTCTCTCTCCCATCGCCCGCTCTCAGTCCCACCGCCAGCTCTCTCTCCCATCGCCCGCTCTCTCTCCCACCACCCGCTCTCTCTCCCACCGCCCGCTCTCTCTCCCACCGCCCGCTCTCTCTCCCATCGCCCGCTCTCTCTCCCACCACCCGCTCTCTCTCCCACCGCCCGCTCTCTCTCCCACCACCCGCTCTCTCTCCCACCGCCCGCTCTCAGTCCCACCACCCGCTCTCTCTCCACCCGCCCGCTCTCTCTCCCACCGCCCGCTCTCAGTCCCACCGCCAGCTCTCTCTCCCAATGCCCGCTCTCTCTCCCACCGCCCCCTCTCTCTCCCACCGCCTGCTCTCTCCCCCACCACCCCCTCTCTCTCCCACCGCCCGTTCTCTCTCCCACCGCCCCCTCTCTCTCTCAGCACCCGCTCTCTCTCCCACCGCCCGCGCTCTCTCCCACCGCCCCCTCTCTCTCTCTCCGCCCCCTCTCTCCCACCGACCCTCTCTCTCCAACCACCTGCTCTCTCTCTCAGCGCCCGCTCTCTCTCCCACCGCCCGCTTTCAATCCCACCGCCCGCTCTATCTCCCACCGCCCCCTCTCTCTCCCACCAACCCCTCTCTCTCCCACCGCCCGTTCTCTCTCCCAACGCCCGTTCTCTCTCCCACCGCCCGCTCTCAGTCCCACCGCCCGCTCTCTCTCCCACCCTACGCTCTCAGTCCCACCGCACGCTCTCTCTCCCACCGCCCGCTCTCTCCCAACGCCTGCTCTCTCTCCCAACGCCCGCTCTCTCTCCCACCGCCCGCTCTCTCTCCCAACGCCCGCTCTCTCTCCCAACGCCCGCTCTCTCTCCCACCGCCCGCTCTCTCCCAATGCCCGCTCTCTCTCCCTCCGCCCGCTCTCTCTCCCACCTCTCGCTTTCTCTCCCACCGCCCCCTCTCTCTCTCTCCGCCCCTTCTCTCCCACCGACCCTCTCTCTCCAACCACCTGCTCTCTCTCTCAGCGCCCGCTCTCTCTCCCACCGCACGCTCTCTCTCCCACCGCACGCTCTCTCTCCCACAGCCCGCTCTCTCTCCCACTTCTCTCCCACGGCACGCTCTCTCTCCCACCACCCGCTCTCTCTCCCACCGCCCGCTCTCTCTCCCACCGCACGCGCTCTCTCCCACCGCCCGCGCTCTCTCCCAACGCCCGCTCTCTCTCCCACCACCCGCTCTCAGTCCCATCGCCCACTCTCGGTCCCACCGCCCGCTCTCTCTCTCACCGCCCTTTCTCTCTCCCACCGCCTCCTCTCTCTCCCACCGCCCCCTCTCGCTCCCACCGAGCCTCTCTCTCCCACCGCCCGCTCTCTCCCAACGCCCGCGCTCTCTCCCAAAGCCCGCTCTCTCTCTCACTGCCCGCTCTCTCTCCCACCGCCCGCTCTCTCTCCCACCGACCCTCTCTCTCCAACCACCTGCTCTCTATCTCAGCGCCCGCTCTCTCTCCCAGCTCCCGCTTTCAATCCCACCGCCCTCTCTCCCACCGCCCGCTCTTGCTCCCACCATCTGCTCTCTCTCCCACCGCCCGCTCTCTCCCAACGCCCGCGCTCTCTCCCAATGCCCGCTCTCTCTCTCACCGCCCGCTCTCTCTCCCACCTCTCGCTTTCTCTCCCACCGCCCGCTCTCTCTCCCAACGCCCGCTCTCTCTCCCACCTCTCTCCCACGGCACGCTCTCTCTCCCACCACCCGCTCTCTCACCCACCGCCCGCTCTCTCTCCCAACGCCCGCTCTCTCTCCCACCTCTCTCCCACGGCACGCTCTCTCTCCCACCACCCGATCTCTCTCCCGCCGCCCGCTCTCTCTCCCACCGCCCGCGCTCTCTCCCACCGCCCGCTCTCTCCCACCGCCCCCTTTCCCTCTCTCCGCCCCGTCTCTCCCACCACCTGCTCTCTCTCTCAGCGCCCGCTCTCTCTCCCAGCTCCCGCTTTCAATCCCACCGCCCGCTCTATCTCCCACCGCCCCCTCTCTCTCCCACCAACCCCTCTCTCTCCCACCGCCCGTTCTCTCTCCCAACGCCCGTTCCCCGTCCCACTGCCCGCTCTCTCTCCCACCGTCCGCTCTCGCTCCCACCATCCGCTCTCTCTCCCACCTCCCGCTTTCTCTCCCATCGCTCGCGCTCTCTCCCAACGCCCGCTCTCTCTCCCATCGCTCGCGCTCTCTCCCAACGCCCGCTCTCTCTCCCACCCTACGCTCTCAGTCCCACCGCACGCTCTCTCTCCCACCTCCCGCTTTCTCTCCCACCGCACGCTCTCTCTCCCACCGCCCGCACTCTCTCCCACCGCACGCTCTCTCACCCACCGCACGCTCTCTCTCCCACCGCCCGCTCTCTCCCAACGCCCGCGCTCTCTCCCAAAGCCAGATCTCTCTCCCACAGCCAGCTCTCTCTCCCACCGCACGCTCTCTCTCCCACCGCCCGCTCTCTCCCAACGCCCGCGCTCTCTCCCAAAGCCAGATCTCTCTCCCACAGCCAGCTCTCTCTCCCACCGCACGCTCTCTCTCCCACCGCACGCTCTCTCTCCCACCGCATGGTCTCTCTCCCACCGCACGCTCTCTCTCCCACCGCATGGTCTCTCTCCCACCGCACGCTCTCTCTCCCACCGCCCGCGCTCTCTCCCACCGCACGCTCTCTCTCCCACCACCCGTTCTCTCCCAACGCCCGCGCTCTCTCCCACCACACGCTCTATCTCCCACAGCCAGCTCTCTATCCCACAGCCAGCTCTCTCTCCCACCGCCCCCTCTCTCCCCCACCGCCTGCTCTCTGTCCCACCACCCGCTCTCTCTCCCACCACCCGCTCTCTCTCCCACTGCCCCCGCTCTCTCCCACCGCCCGCTCTCTCTCCCACCGCCCGCGCTCTCTCCCAACGCCCGCTCTCTCACCCACCGCCCGCTCACTCTCCCACCACCCGCTCTCAGTCCCACCGCCCACTCGCTCTCCCACCGGCCTTTCTCTCTCCCACCGCCTCCTCTCTCTCCCACCACCCCCTCTCAGTCCCATCGCCCACTCTCGGTCCCACCGCCCGCTCTCTCTCTCACCGCCCGCTCTCAGTCCCACCGCCCACTCACTCTCCCACCGCTCTTTCTCTCTCCCACCGCCTCCTCTCTCTCCCACCGCCCCCTCTCGCTCCCACCGAGCCTCTCTCTCCCACCGCCCGCTCTCTCCCAACGCCCGCGCTCTCTCCCAAAGCCCGCTCTCTCTCTCACTGCCCGCTCTCTCTCCCACAGTCAGCTCTCTCTCCCACCCCCCGCTCTCTCTCCCACCGCCCGCTCTCTCTCCCACCGCCCCTCTCCCTCCCACCGCCCCCTCTCTCTCTCTCCGCCCCTTCTCTCCCACCGACCCTCTCTCTCCAACCACCTGCTCTCTCTCTCAGCGCCCGCTCTCTCTCCCAGCTCCCGCTTTCAATCCCACCGCCCGCTCTCTCTCCCACCGCCCTCTCTCTCCCAACGCCCGCTCTCTCTCCCAACGCCCGTTCTCTCTTCCACTGCCCGCTCTCTCTCCCAACGCCCGCTCTCTCTCCCAACGCCCGCTCTCTCTCCCACCGCCCGCTCTCTCCCAATGCCCGCTCTCTCTCCCTCCGCCCGCTCTCTCTTCCCATCGCCCGCTCTCTCTCCCAACGCCCGCTCTCTCTCCCACCGCCCGCTCTCTCCCATCGCCCGCTCTCAGTCCCACCGCCCGCTCTCTCTCCCACCGCACGCTCTCTCTCCCACCGCACGCTCTCTCTCCCACAGCCCGCTCTCTCTCCCACCTCTCTCCCACGGCACGCTCTCTCTCCCACCACCCGCTCTCTCTCCCAATGCCCGCTCTCTCTCCCAACACCCGCACTCTCTTCCACCGCCCGCTCTCTCTCCCAACGCCCGCTCTCTCTCCCACCGCACGCTCTCTCTCCCACAGCCCGCTCTCTCTCCCACCTCTCTCCCACGGCACGCTCTCTCTCCCACCACCCGCTCTCAGTCCCATCGCCCACTCTCGGTCCCACCGCCCGCTCTCTCTCTCACCGCCCTTTCTCTCTCCCACCGCCTCCTCTCTCTCCCACCGCCCCCTCTCGCTCCCACCGAGCCTCTCTCTCCCACCGCACGCTCTCTCTCCCACCGCACGCTCTCTCTCCGACCGCCCGCTCTCTCTCACACCGCACGCTCTCTCTCCCACCGCACGCTCTCTCTCCCACCGCCCGCTCTCTCTCCCACCGCCCCTCTCCCTCCCACCGCCCCCTCTCGCTCCCACCGAGCCTCTCTCTCCGACCGCCCGCTCTCTCTCCCACCGCCCGCTCTTGCTCCCACCATCTGCTCTCTCTCCCACCGCCCGCTCTCTCCCAATGCCCGCTCTCTCTCTCACCGCCCGCTCTCTCTCCCACCTCTCGCTTTCTCTCCCACCGCCCGCTCTCTCTCCCAACGCCCGCACTCTCTCCCACCATCCGCTCTCAGTCCCACCGCCCGCTCTCTCTCCCACCGCATGCTCTCTCTCCCACCATCCGCTCTCAGTCCCACCGCCCGCTCTCTCTCCCACAGCCCGCACTCTCTCCCACCTCTCTCCCACCGCACGCTCTCTCTCCCACAGCCCGCTCTCTCTCCCACCTCTCTCCCACTGCCCGCTCTCTCTCCCACCGCCCGCTCTCTCTCCCGCCGCCCGCTCTCTCTCCCACCGCCCGCTCTCTCTCCCACCGCCCGCTCTCTCCCAACGCCCGCGCTCTCTCCCAAAGCCCGCTCTCTCTCCCACAGCCAGATCTCTCTCTCACCGCCCGCTCTCTCTCCCACAGCCAGCTCTCTCTCCCACCGCCCCCTTTCCCTCCCTCCGCCCCCTCTCTCCCACCGACCCTCTCTCTCCCACCACCTGCTCTCTCTCTCAGCGCCCGCTCTCTCTCCCAGCTCCCGCTTTCAATCCCACCGCCGGCTCTCTCTCCCACCGCCCGCTCTCTCTCCCACCGCCCGCTCTCTCCCACTTCCCGCTCTCTCTCCCACTTCCCGCTCTCTCTCCCACCGTCCGCTCTCGCTCCCACCGCCCGCTCTCTCTCCCACCGCCCGCGCTCTCTCCCAGCGCACGCTCTCTCTCCCACCGCCCGCTCTCTCCCAACGCCCGCGCTCTCTCCCACCGCCCGCTCTCTCTCCCACCGCCCGCTCTCTCTCCCACTTCCCGCTCTCTCTCCCACTTCCCGCTCTCTCTCCCACCGTCCGCTCTCGCTCCCACCGCCCGCTCTCTCTCCCACCGCCCGCTCTCTCTCCCACTGCACGCTCTCTCTCCCACCGCACGCTCTCTCTCCCACCGCCTGCTCTCTCCCAACGCCCGCTCTCTCTCCCACCGCACGCTCTCTCTCCCACCGCCCGCTCTCTCTCGAAGCGCTCGCCCTCTCTCTCACCGCCCGCTCACTCTGCCACCGCGCGCTCTCTCCCAATGCCCGCTCTCTCTCCCTCAGCCCGCTCTCTCTCCCACCGCCCTCGCTCTCTCCCAATGCCCGCTCTCTCTCCCTCAGCCCGCTCTCTCTCCCACCGCCCTCGCTCTCTCCCAATGCCCGCTCTCTCTCCCTCCGCTCGCTCCCTCTCTCACTGCCCGCTCTCTCTGCCACCGCCCGCTCTCTCCCAACGCCCGCTCTCTCTCTCAACGCCCGCTCTCTCCCAACGCCCGCTCTCTCTCCCACCGCCCGCCCTCTCTCCCACTGCCCGCTCTCTCTCCCACCTCCCGCTTTCTCACCTATCGCCCGTTCTCTCTCCCACCTCCCGCTTTCTCACCTGTCGCCCGCTCTCTCTCCCACCGCCCGCGCTCTCTCCCAACGCCCGCTCTCTCTCCCACTGCCCGCTCTCTCTCTCCCACCGCCTGCTCTCTCCCAACGCCCGCTCTCTCTCCCACCGCCCGCTCTCTCTCCCAACGCCCGCTCTCTCTCCCACCGCCCGCTCTCTCTCCCACCGCCCGCTCTCTCTCCCACTGTCTGCTCTCTCTCCCACCGCCAGTTCTCTCTCCCAATGCCCGCTCTCTCTCCCAACACCCGCACTCTCTTCCACCGCCCGCTCTCTCTCCCAACACCCGCTCTCTCTCTCACCGCCCGCTCTCTCTCCCAACACCCGCTCTCTCTCCCACCGCCCGCTCTCTCTCCCTCCGCCCGCTCTCTCTCCCTCCGCCCGCTCTCTCTCCCACCGCCCACTCTCAGTCCCACCGCCCGCTTTCTCTCCCACTGCTCCCTCTCTCTCCCACCGCCCGCTCTCTCTCCCTCCGCCCGCTCTCTCTCCCTCCGCCCGCTCTCTCTCCCACCGCCCACTCTCAGTCCCACCGCCCGCGCTCTCTCCCACCGCCCTTTCTCTCTCCCACCACCCGCTCTCTCTCCCACCGCCCGCTCTCTCTCCCACCGCCCTTTCTCTCTCCCACCGCCCTTTCTCTCTCCCACCACCCGCTCTCTCTCCCACCGCCCGCTCTCTCTCTCACCGCCCGCTCTCTCTCCCAACACCCGCTCTCTCTCCCACCGCCCGCTCTCTCTCCCACCGCCCGCTCTCTCTCCCACAGCCAGCTCTCTCTCCCACCGCCCCCTTTCCCTCCCTCCGCCCCCTCTCTCCCACCGACCCTCTCTCTCCCACCACCTGCTCTCTCTCTCAGCGCCCGCTCTCTCTCCCAGCTCCCGCTTTCAATCCCACCGCCGGCTCTCTCTCCCACCGCCCGCTCTCTCTCCCACCGCCCGCTCTCTCTCCCACTTCCCGCTCTCTCTCCCACTTCCCGCTCTCTCTCCCACCGTCCGCTCTCGCTCCCACCGCCCGCTCTCTCTCCCACCGCCCGCTCTCTCTCCCACTGCACGCTCTCTCTCCCACCGCACGCTCTCTCTCCCACCGCCTGCTCTCTCCCACCGCCCGCTCTCTCTCCCACCGCCCGCTCTCTCTCCCACCGCACGCTCTCTCTCCCACCGCCCGCTCTCTCTCCCACCGCACGCTCTCTCTCCCACCGCACGCTCTCTCTCGAAGCGCTCGCTCTCTCTCTCACCGCCCGCTCACTCTGCCACCGCGCGCTCTCTCCCAATGCCCGCTCTCTCTCCCTCAGCCCGCTCTCTCTCCCACCGCCCTCGCTCTCTCCCAATG
>NW_027251319.1:0-53394 GCF_044704955.1 Pristiophorus japonicus
GCTGCGCCGCGAGCGAGAGAGAGAGAGGGGGCGCGCGCGCGAGCGAGAGGAGGAGAGAGAGGGGGCGCGCGCGCGAGCGAGGAGAGAGAGAGAGGGGGCGCGCGCGCGAGCGAGAGAGAGGAGAGAGAGAGGGGGCGCGCGCGCGAGCGAGAGAGAGAGAGAGGGGGCGCGCGCGCGAGCGAGAGAGAGAGAGAGAGGGGGCGCGCGCGCGAGCGAGAGAGAGAGAGGGGGCGCGCGCGCGAGCGAGAGAGAGAGGGGCGCGCGCGCGGCGAAGAGAGAGAGAGGGGGCGCGCGCGCGAGCGAGAGAGAGAGAGAGAGGGGCGCGCGCGCGAGCGAGAGAGAGAGGGCGCGCGAGCGAGAGAGAGAGAGAGAGGGGGCGCGCGCGCGAGCGAGAGAGAGAGAGAGGGGGCGCGCGCGCGAGCGAGAGAGAGAGAGGGGGCGCGCGCGCGAGCGAGAGAGAGAGAGGGGGCGCGCGCGCGAGCGAGAGAGAGAGAGGGGGCGCGCGCGCGAGCGAGAGAGAGAGAGGGGCGCGCGCGCGAGCGAGAGAGAGAGAGAGGGGGCGCGCGCGCGAGCGAGAGAGAGAGAGAGGGGGCGCGCGCGCGAGCGAGAGAGAGAGAGGGGGCGCGCGCGCGAGCGAGAGAGAGAGAGAGGGGGCGCGCGCGCGAGCGAGAGAGAGAGAGGGGGCGCGCGCGCGAGCGAGAGAGAGAGAGAGGGGGCGCGCGCGCGAGCGAGAAGAGAGAGAGGGGGCGCGCGCGCGAGCGAGAGAGAGAGAGGGGGCGCGCGCGAGCGAGAGAGAGAGAGAGGGGGCGCGCGAGCGAGAGAGAGAGAGAGGGGGCGCGCGCGCGAGCGAAGAGAGAGAGAGGGGGCGCGCGCGCGAGAGAGAGAGAGAGAGGGGGCGCGCGCGCGAGCGAGAGAGAGAGAGAGGGGGGCGCGCGCGAGCGAGAGAGAGAGAGGGGGCGCGCGCGCGAGCGAGAGAGAGAGAGAGGGGGCGCGCGAGCGAGAGAGAGAGAGAGGAGGAGAGGGGGCGCGCGCGCGAGCGAGAGAGAGAGAGAGGGGGCGCGCGCGCGAGCGAGAGAGAGAGAGGGGGCGCGCGCGCGAGCGAGAGAGAGAGAGAGGGGGCGCGCGCGCGAGCGAGAGAGAGAGAGGGGGCGCGCGCGCGAGCGAGAGAGAGAGAGGGGGCGCGCGCGCGAGCGAGAGAGAGAGAGGGGGCGCGCGAGCGAGAGAGAGAGAGAGGGGGCGCGCGCGCGAGCGAGAGAGAGAGAGGGGGGCGCGCGCGCGAGCGAGAGAGAGAGAGGGGGCGCGCGCGCGAGCGAGAGAGAGAGAGGGGGCGCGCGCGCGAGCGAGAGAGAGAGAGGGGGCGCGCGCGCGAGCGAGAGAGAGAGAGGGGGCGCGCGCGCGAGCGAGAGAGAGAGAGGGGGCGCGCGCGCGAGCGAGAGAGAGAGAGGGGGCGCGCGCGCGAGCGAGAGAGAGGGGGCGCGCGCGCGAGCGAGAGAGAGAGAGGGGGCGCGCGCGCGAGCGAGAGAGAGAGAGGGGGCGCGCGCGCGAGAGAGAGAGAGAGGGGGCGCGCGCGCGAGCGAGAGAGAGAGGGGGCGCGCGGCGAGCGAGAGAGAGAGAGGGGGCGCGCGCGCGAGCGAGAGAGAGAGAGGGGGCGCGCGCGCGAGCGAGAGAGAGAGAGGGGGCGCGCGCGCGAGCGAGAGAGAGAGAGGGGGCGCGCGCGCGAGCGAGAGAGAGAGAGGGGGGCGCGCGCGCGAGCGAGAGAGAGAGAGGGGGCGCGCGAGCGAGAGAGAGAGAGAGGGGGCGCGCGCGCGAGCGAGAGAGAGAGAGGAGGGGGCGCGCGCGCGAGCGAGAGAGAGAGAGGGGGCGCGCGCGCGAGCGAGAGAGAGAGAGGGGGCGCGCGCGCGAGCGAGAGAGAGAGAGGGGGCGCGCGCGCGAGCGAGAGAGAGAGAGGGGCGCGCGCGCGAGCGAGAGAGAGAGAGGGGGCGCGCGCGCGAGCGAGAGAGAGAGAGGGGGCGCGCGCGCGAGCGAGAGAGAGAGAGGGGGCGCGCGCGCGAGCGAGAGAGAGAGAGGGGGCGCGCGCGCGAGCGAGAGAGAGAGAGGGGGCGCGCGAGCGAGAGAGAGAGAGAGGGGGCGCGCGCGCGAGCGAGAGAGAGAGAGAGGGGGCGCGCGCGCGAGCGAGAGAGAGAGAGGGGGCGCGCGCGCGAGCGAGAGAGAGAGAGGGGGCGCGCGCGCGAGCGAGAGAGAGAGAGGGGGCGCGCGCGCGAGCGAGAGAGAGAGAGGGGGCGCGCGCGCGAGCGAGAGAGAGAGAGGGGGCGCGCGCGCGCGCGAGAGAGAGAGAGCGGGGGCGCGCGCGCGAGCGAGAGAGAGAGAGAGGGGGCGCGCGAGCGAGAGAGAGAGAGAGGGGGCGCGCGCGCGAGCGAGAGAGAGAAGAGGGGGCGCGCGCGCGAGCGAGAGAGAGAGAGGGGGCGCGCGCGCGAGCGAGAGAGAGAGAGGGGGCGCGCGCGCGAGCGAGAGAGAGAGAGGGGGCGCGCGCGCGAGCGAGAGAGAGAGAGGGGGCGCGCGCGCGAGCGAGAGAGAGAGAGGGGGCGCGCGCGCGAGCGAGAGAGAGAGAGGGGGCGCGCGCGCGAGCGAGAGAGAGAGAGGGGGCGCGCGCGCGAGCGAGAGAGAGAGAGGGGGCGCGCGCGCGAGCGAGAGAGAGAGAGGGGGCGCGCGCGCGAGCGAGAGAGAGAGGGGGCGCGCGAGCGAGAGAGAGAGAGAGGGGCGCGCGCGCGAGCGAGAGAGAGAGAGGGAGGGGGCGCGCGCGCGAGCGAAGAGAGAGAGGGGGCGCGCGCGCGAGCGAGAGAGAGAGAGGGGGCGCGCGCGAGCGAGAGAGAGAGAGGGGGCGCGGCGAGCGAGAGAGAGAGAGGGGCGCGCGCGCGAGCGAGAGAGAGTGAGGGGGCGCGCGCGCGAGCGAGAGAGAGAGAGGGGGCGCGCGCGCGAGCGAGAGAGAGGGGGCGCGCGCGCGAGCGAGAGAGAGAGAGGGGGCGCGCGCGCGAGCGAGAGAGAGAGAGGGGGCGCGCGCGCGAGAGAGAGAGAGGGGGGCGCGCGCGCGAGCGAGAGAGAGAGAGGGGGCGCGCGCGCGAGCGAGAGAGAGAGAGGGGGCGGCGCGCGAGCGAGAGAGAGAGAGGGGGCGCGCGCGCGAGTGAGAGAGAGGGGGCGCGCGCGCGAGCGAGAGAGAGAGAGGGGGCGCGCGCGCGAGCGAGAGAGAGAGAGGGGGCGCGCGCGCGAGTGAGAGAGAGGGGGCGCGCGCGCGAGAGAGAGAGAGGGGGCGCGCGCGCGAGCGAGAGTGAGGGGGCGCGCGCGCGAGCGAGAGAGAGTGAGGGGGCGCGCGCGCGAGCGAGAGAGAGAGAGGGGGCGCGCGCGCGAGCGAGAGAGAGAGAGGGGGCGCGCGCGCGAGCGAGAGAGAGAGAGGGGGCGCGCGCGCGAGCGAGAGAGAGGGGGCGCGCGCGCGAGTGAGAGAGAGGGGGCGCGCGCGCGAGCGAGAGAGAGAGAGGGGGCGCGCGCGCGAGCGAGAGAGAGAGGGGGCGCGCGTGCGAGCGAGAGAGAGAGGGGGCGCGCGTGCGAGCGAGAGAGAGAGGGGGCGCGCGCGCGAGCGAGAGAGAGAGGGGGTGCGCGCGCGCGCGCGAGCGAGAGAGGGGGGCGCGCGTGCGAGCGAGAGAGAGAGAGGGGGCGCGCGCGCGAGCGAGAGAGAGGGAGGGGGCGCGCGCGCGAGCGAGAGAGAGAGAGGGGGTGCGCGCGCGCGCGAGCGAGAGAAAGGAGAGCGAGGAAATCCTCTTCCACCGCGTTGCTACCAGTTAGGTTAGCCAAATCAATATGTAGATTAAAGTCGCCCATGATAACTGCTGTACCTTTATTGCACACATCCCTTATTTCTTGTTTGATGCTGTCCCCAACCTCACTACTACTGTTTGGTGGTCTGTACACAACTCCCACTAGCGTTTTCTGCCTTTTGGTATTCCGCAGCTCCACCCATACCGATTCTGCATCGTCCAGGCTAATATCCCTCCTTACTATTGCATTAATTTCCTCTTTAACCAGCAACACCACCCCGCCTCCTTTTCCTCTCTGCCTATCCTTCCTGGGGGTGAGGGAGTGTGAGTGAGATAGAAAGAGGGGAGGAGGTGAGGGAGAAAGAGAGGGAGAGAGGAGGATGAGGGAGTCACTCCCACAGCGGGACACTACACAAAAGTTTTTCCTACCTGGCCTGTCCCGGGAGGCTGGCAATGGGTTCCACGGCATTGGCATCATCACTGAAAGGGCAGACAGTAAATGTCAGTCAGTCAATGTCACAGAGCACCAACATTGAGCCTGCACCTGTCCTGGGCATGAACTACCACCAACTCCGCGACCAATCGCAGCATTGCCATTCTCAATGGAACGGGTGTAGTGGTGTACTCATGTTTTATATAAAACTCTCAGGGTCACATTCCTTGTCGCTTCCCCCGCCCGCACTTACGTTACAAAGATGGGGTAGATCAGGTTGCTTGCGGTGAAGGTGGTAGCGCAGGTCTGCCAAGCACGGAGCAGGGGGTGCGAGTAGCCGCTGTGTAAGAGCGATTCTGTCTGCATCATCCTGACACTGGGAAAGAAACGTAGGAACTTACAAACGCAGTAAAACACAGAGAGAAAACTGCAGACAGAGCCCGGCACGCACACTGGCAGGACTGGGATTCAGGGCGGGCCGAGCACTGTGCTAAAGGTTTGACCAGAAAACTCAGAACCTATCGGGGGAAGGACTTCTCGTCTCTAATCGCCTGAGCAGAAAGCAGCCCACTAAGCAGTACCGCTGTCACTCCACCTTCCAGTGCCACTCCCATTCCCCTCCCCCTAGCCAGACATTGCCATCTCGACTACCATTGAATACTTCAGAGGGTCAGAACTGAACTTCAAATGTTTTCTTTACTGCACAAAAATCTTCAAGAATTTCCAGGGAATCAGGAGCTTGGTGCGGTTGAGAGGAGAGCGTGAATGACCTGCTGCCAGGGTCCTTTACAGGACTGGCTCAGAGACAACTTCTCCTTGGATAGTTGTGTGTCGATGGGCATGGAGCACGGTGGCTCTGTAATCTGTGGGTTCAAATCCCACCGTGCAAAGTTGTGAAACTAAACTCTGGTCATTTATGGACTGGCACCAGTGTAAAAACTGCCAAATTGTGGGAAAAACCCAACGGGTTGACTGCTGTGTCGGAGGGTAGGGAACCTGCCACACACTCACTGCTTCACTCCCAATTCCACCTCCAGCAGCCCAGTAATCCACTCAGTTGTAAAGGACGCAAGCTCAGGGATGGGCAATGAATCGGGTGCCTCGTCAGCATAAGCCACATCCTGAAAAGTGTTGGTTTCGATGCAGGTGTGACATATCAAAGTCGCAGACGTGACAGACCAGGAAATCAAATATTAAAGCACTCTGCTGTTCAGACTCTTGTCAGGAGTAGTTCCCTTTACTGATCGAACTTACCAGGCTGCACCATTCAGCTAATTATCAAACAGCTCAATCTCAGAGACCGGTACTGTGTTGTATACTAGTTAATTACAGAATCGGTTACTGTAATTAGTTACAGTTTTGATCACGAGTTAGTTATAGTCCCTGTCCTCCGGCCACTCTCTTACCTCGGCTCCGCTTCCCCCTGCAGTGCAGCACAGTAACCCGGAAGCAGTGAGTGGCGGGGCCGCAATGTTGTGTTTTGTGAATGGAGATGCCGGGGGCGAGGCAGCGCGCGGGAGGGAGAAGGCGCGAGTGATTGGTTCAGCGGAACAATGACCGAAACCCGCATTCAGAGCGCAGCCAATCACCGTAGTCTGGTGCGGGAACCACGAGCTGGGGGCAGGGCCAGCACGCACTACGGAGTGGTTGGTGACGGCGGGGCCGCTGGGGGAAGGTCCTCGGCAGAGGGCGTGATCTGAGGGCGGGCGGGGCCTGGACAGTGGGCGGGACCTGGGCGGGCCAGGGATTGTGGGCGGGGTCTGATGCGATGCATGTGAGGCCGTGGACGGGACCTGTGCAGTGGGCGGGGTCTGGGCAGTGTATGTGGGTGGGCGGGGCCTGGACGGTGTGTGTGGATGGGCGGGCGAGGGATTGTGGGCGGGGCCTGAGCGGGCCAGAGATTGTGGGCGGGGTCTGATGCGGTGCATGGGTGAGGCTCCCGGTGCAGGGCCATGTTGGGTGAGTGCGGATGGGCAGTGACCCACAGGGTCCACACTACAGCCCCTCCCTGAACCCAAAGAAACTCTCCTGGGGAAGATGGTTGGGGAATGAGACTGTAGCCTGAATGGTGGGTCAGGGAGAGCCCTGGCCAAAAGCTCACCCTTTGGTTTAGGCTCCAACAATGGATCGGAACTGGTGACTGGTGGTAATGGGCACCCAGAGGTTGCAGACCACCTTGTACAGCTGTGTCGTTTGATGGAGCTCGAACCAGGAGCACGAAGCTGGTAGTGGGAACCAGTCAGTCATTCATTCCAACACTGAGTTGAATAAATTCTACCCGGTCCATGAGTTGATTTCAGAGTGATAAGAGTTCTGGTTGAAACAGTCAGTCAGGCTTGTCTATTGTAAACCTTCCTGATGCAATATTATACATTGATGCAAATCACAGTCCATCACCATCACCAAGACTTCCACCTTAGTAACATAAGAAAATCAGAATTAGGAGCAGGAGCAGCCAAACAGCCCTTTGAGCCTGCTCCCCCATTCAATAAGATCATGGCTTATCTTCAACACCCACAGATCCCAATAATCCCTTGATTCCCCTCGAGTCCAAAAATCTATTCATCGCAGCCTTGAATATATTCAATGACTGAGCATCCACATCCCTTTGGGGTAGAGAATTCCAAAGAATTCACAACCCTCTGAATGAAGAAATTAGTCCTCATCTCAGTCTCAAATGGCCTACCCCTTATCCTGAGACTATGCCCTCCAGTTCTCGACTCTACAGCCGGAAAAACAACCTTTCATAGAAACATAGAAAATAGGTGCAGGACTGGGCCATTTGGCCTTTCAAGCCTGTGCCACCATTCAATATGATCATGGCTGATCATGCAACTTTAGTACCCCATTCCTGCTTTCTCTCCAAACCCCTTGATCCCTTTAGCCATAAGGACCACATCTAACTCCCTTTTGAATATATCTAACGAACTAGCCTCCACAACTTTCTGTGGTAGAGAATTCCACAAATTCACAACTCTCTGAATCAATAAGATCATGGTGGATCTGATCTTGGCCTCTCTTTCAGCATCTACCCTGGCAACCCCCCTCAGAATCTTATATATTTCAATGAGATCACCTCTAAACTCAATCTCTCCTCATAGGACAACCCTCTTATCCCAGGGATCAATCTAGTGAACCTTCATTGCAAGTATGTCCCTCCTCAGATAAGGAGACCAAAACTGTGCACAGTACTCCAGGTCTGGTTTCACTAAAGCCCTGTACAATTGCAATAAGACCTCCTTAGTCTTGTACTCAAAGCCCCCTGCAATAAAGGCCAATATGTCATTTGCTTTCCTAATTGCTTGCTATACTTGCATGCTAACTTTCTGATCGAGGATTCCAAAATCCCTCTGAATACCAGCATTTAATAATTGGTCACCATTTTAAAAATTATTTTTTCTATTCTTCCTACCAAAATGAATAACCTCACAATTCCCCACATTATACTCCATTAGCCACCTTATTACCTAAACCTGTCTATCTCCCTTTGCAGGCTCTTTGTGTCCTCCTCACAGCTTACATAAGAACATAATAAATAGGAGCAGATATAGGCCACTTGGCCCCTCAAGCCTGCTCCGCCAATCAATAAGATCATGGCGGATCTGATCTTGGCCTCACTTCTCTGCCCGCTCCCCATAACCCTTGACTCCCTTATCGTTCAAAAATCTGTCTATTTCCACCTTAAATATATTCAATGACCCAGCCTCCACAGCTCTCTGGGGTAGAAAATTCCAAAGATGCATGGACCTCTGAGAAGAAATTCCTCCTCATTGATTTTAAATGGGCAATCCCTTATTCTGAAACTATGCCCACTAGCTCTAGATTCTCCCACGAGGGGAAACATTCTCTCTGTCAAGCCCCCTCAGAATCTTATACATTTCAATAAGATCACCTCTCATTCTTCTAAACTCGTGAGTATAGGCCCAACCTACTCAACCTTTCTTAAGATAACCCCTTCATCTCAGGAATCAACCTTGTGAACCTTCTCTGAATTGCCTCCAATGCAAGTATATCCCTCCTTAAAGGAGACCAAACTGTATGCACTACTCTAGGTGTGGTCTCACCAATACCATGTACAGTTGTAGCAAGACTTCGCTATTTTTATACTCCATCCCCTAATTACTTGCTATACCTGCATGCTAACTTTTTGTGTTTCATGTACAAGGATCCCCAGATCCCTCTGTACCACAGCATTTTGTAATCTCTTTCCATTTAAATAATTTGTTTTTTTTATCCTACAAAAGTGGATAATCTCACATTTTCCTACATTATACTCCCAAATGTTTGCCCACTCACATAGCCTATCTATATCCCTTTGATTCTTTGTGTCCTCCTCACAACTTGCTTTCCCACTTATCTTTGTATCATCAGCAAATGTGGCTACATTACACTCGGTCCCTTCATTCAAGTTATTAATATAACTTGCAAATAATTGAGGCTCCAGCACTGATCCCTGTGGCACTCTAGTTAGTTTGCCAACCTGAAAATGACCCATTTATCCTGACTCTCTGTTTTCTGTTAGTTAGCCAATCTTCTATCCATGCTAATATATTACTCCCAACCCCGTGAGTTCTTATCTTGTGTAGTAACATTTTATATGGCACCTTATTGAATGCCTTTTGGAAATCCAAATATACTACATCTACTGGTTCCCCTTTATCTATCCTACTTGTTACATCCTCAAAGAACTCTAGCAAATTTGTCAAACATGATTTTCCTTTCATAAAACCATGCTGACTCTGCTTGACTGTACTATGATTTTCTAAATGTCTCGCTACTACTTCCTTAATAATGGCCATTACATTTGTGGTTTTCCAATCCACTGCGACCTCTCCAGAATCCAGAGAAGTTTGGTAGATTACAACCAATGTATCCACTATCTCTGCAGCCACTTCTTTTAAGACCCTAGGATGCAGGCCATCAGGTCCAGGGGACTTGTCCACCTTTAGTCCCATTAGTTTGCGCATTACTTTTTCTCTAGTGATAAAACAATTACTAAGTTTCTCCCTTCCAATAGCCCCTTGATTATATATTATTGGGATGCTTTTAGTGTCTTCCACCATGAAGACCGAGACAAAATATTTGTTCAAAGTCTCTGCCATTTCCATTTCCCATTACTAATTCCCCAGTTTCATCCTCCAAGGGACCAATGTTTACTTTAGCTACTCTCTTCCTTTTTATATACTTGTAGAAGCTCTTACTGTCTGTTTTTATATTTCTTGCCAGTTTACTCTCATAATCTACTTTCTCTCTATTATTTTTCTAGTCATCCTTTGCTGGTTTCTAAAAATGTCTCAATCCTCTGGCCTACCATTTATCTTCACAACATTGTAAGCCTTTGATTTCAATTTGATACCATCCTTAACATCCTTAGTTAGCCACAGATGGTTCACACTTCTCTTAGTGTCTTTCTTTATCACTGGGATATACCTTTGCTGAGAGTTATGAAATATATCCTTAAATGTCTGCCACTGCTTATCTACCATCTTACCCTTTAATCTATTTTCCCAGTCCAATTTAGCCAACTCTGCCTTCATACCTTTGTAATTGCCTTTATTTAAGTGTAGGACACTAGTTTGAGACCCAAGTTTCTCACCTTCAAACTGAATTTGAAATTCTAACTTGCTATGATCACTCTTCCCTAAATGATCCTTTACTATGAGATCATTAATTAATCCTATCTCATAACACATTACCAGATCTAAAATAGCCTGCCCCCTGGTTGGTTCCACAATGTATTGTTCTAAGAAACGATCCTGAATACACTATGAACTCTTTCTCGAGGCTACCTTTCCAATTTGATTTGTCCAATCTATATGAAGATTAAAATAGCCATGATTATTGCAGTACCTTTCTTACAAGCCTCCATTATTTCTTGATTTATACTCTGTCCTATACTGTAGCTACTGTTAGGGGGTCTATAGACTAATCCTAATGTGACTTATTTCCCTTATTATTTCTTATCTCCACCGAAACTGATTCTATATCTTGATCTTCTGAGCCAATATAATTTCTCACTACTGCACTGATCTCATCTTTTATTAACAGAGCTACCCACCTCCTTTTCCTTTCTGCCTATCCTTCCGAAATGTCAAATACTCCTGAATATTCCGTTCCCAGCCTTGGTCACCTTGCAACCACGTCTCTGTAATGGCTAATAGATCATACCCATTTATTTCTATTTGTGCCATCAATTCATCTATCTTGTTATGATTGCTGCATGCATTCAGATAAAGAGCTTTTAATTTTGTCTTTTTACTATTTTTTCCTACTGTGACCCCACTTTCTGATGCACTCTTATGTGTATACGCTTTGTCCCTTTCTGTCACACTCTGGTTATCATTACCCCTATCGCTACACTGCACTATTGCCTTCTCCTTTCTCAATTTCCGCTCACCTGAATCCTCTCCCCCACTAAAGCCCTATCTACAGTCCTAGTTATTCGATTCGTCAGGACACAGCGTGATTCAAGTGAAGCCCGTCCCAACAGAACAGCTCCCTCTTATCCCAGTACTGATGCCAGTGCTCCATGAATCAAAACCCATTTCTCCCACACCAATCTTTGAGCCACACGTTCATCTCTCTCATCTTATTTACCCTATGCAAATTTGTTCATGGCTCAGGTAGTAATCCAGAGATTATTACCTTTGTGGTTCTGCTTTTTCATTTAGCCCCTAGCTGCTCATACTCCCTCAGCAGATCCTCTTTCTTTATCTTACTTATGCCATTAGTACCTATGTGGACCACGGCAACTGGATCTTTACCCTCCCACTCCAAGTTCCTCTGCAGCCCAGAGGAGATGTCCTTAGCCTTGGAACATGGCAGACAACACAGCCTTCGGGACTCATGCTCAAGGCTGCAGAGAACAATATCTATCCCCCTAACTATACCATCTCCTACCACTACTACATTCCTTTTTACACCCCCAACTTGAATGGTCCCTTGTCCCACGGTGCTGTAATCAGTTTGCTCATCCTCCCTGTAGTCTCTGCTCTCGTCCACACAGGCTGCAAGAACCTCGTACCTATTGGACAAGTGCAAGGACTGAGGCTCCTCCAGTGCTACCTTCTGGATCCCCATACCTGCCTCACTCGTAGTCACACCCTTCTGTCCCTAACCAGACCAAATTTGAATTATTTAACCTAAGGGGTGTGACTGCCTGCTGGAACACAGTGTCCAGGTAACTCTCACCCACCCTGATGTATCGCAGTGTCTGATGGTCAGACTCCAGTTCATCAACTCTGAGCCGAAGTTCCTCGAGCAGCCATCACTTACTGTAGATGTAGCAGCCATGGATCACACTGGTGTCCACCAGCTCCCACATGCTACAGCTATAACACATCACCTGCCCTGCCATCTCTGATGTATTTTATTTAACTAATTAGGTTTTCAAGTTTTGAAATTTCAATTATCTATATATAGTTTTTAACCTGTAATCATGGCTCTTACTTTAAACCAATGCCCAAGTTTACCTGCTTTCCTGTGACGTCACTATAATTCTATTTTTTTCTCTTCACAGGTCCGCTTGCACTGCTCGAGCTAGCTCTTTTATCCCCCGGTGCTGGTCTGCCCATTTCACCAGTCTATTTCCTCTTGAAGTTTGTTGCTATCCTCCTCACTGCTTGCTAAATTTCCGAGTTTTGTTTCATCTGCAAACTTTGAAATTATGCCCTGTATTAATATATATCAAAAAGAGCAGTGGTCCCAACACCCTGAGGAACACCACTGTATATTTCCTTCCAGTCTGAAAAAGAACTGTTTACCACTACTCTCGGCTTTCTATCCTGTAACATATTTTATATCCACTGCCCCT
Organism: Pristiophorus japonicus; assembly: GCF_044704955.1. Taxonomy (NCBI): domain Eukaryota; kingdom Metazoa; phylum Chordata; class Chondrichthyes; family Pristiophoridae; genus Pristiophorus; species Pristiophorus japonicus. The sequence continues at coordinate 12,053 of NW_027251319.1, forward strand.
TTAATCCCATGGAGATTCAATTTTGCTAACAAGTCTATTATGTGGTACTTTATCAAACCGCATTTGAAAGTCCATATACACAACATCAACTGCACTACCCTCGTCAACTCTCTCTGCTATTTCCTCAAAGAACTCAATCAAGTCACTCAAAAAATCCCTGTTGGCTTTCACTTATTAACCCATATTTTTGCAAGTGCCAATTATTTTTTTTCCTGGATTATTGTGTCTAAACATTTCCCGACCACCGACATTAGGCTGACAGGCCTGTATTTGTCAGGATTATCCCTCTCCCCTTTTTTGAACAGGGGTGTAACATTTGCAATCCTCCAATCCTCTGACACCACTCCCATATCTAAGGAAGATTAGAAGATTTTGGCCAGAGCCTCTGTAATTTCCACCCTTACTTCCTTCAACAGCCTAGGATGCAAACCATCTGGACTGGGTAACTTTTCTACTTTAGACCTCGCCCATCCCTATGGAAAATGTATTTACAACCCAACAGAATTCGGCCCAACAGGACTGTGCTGGTGTTTATGCTCAACGCAAGCTTCCACCTGCCCTTCTTCATCTAATCCCATCACAATATCCTACTACTCACTCCTTTCTCCCTCATGTGCTGACCGAGCTTCTCCTTGAATGCATCTATGGTATTTATCTCAACTACTCCTCGAGTTCCAGATTCTAACCATTCTCTGGGTAAAGCAATTTCTCCTAAATTCCCTATTGGATTAATTAGTGCCTATCTTATATTTATGCCTCGAGTTCTGGTCTCACTTGCAAGTGGAAATATCTTCTGTACTTCTACCCCAACAAACATTCTCATAATCTTGAAAACCTCTATCAGGTCACCTCTTTTTCTTGAGGAAAGAGCCTCAGCCTGCTCAATCTTTCCTAATGGGTATAACCTCAGTACTGGTATCATTCTAGTAAATCTTTTTTTACACCTTCAACAATGCCTCTATGTCCTTCTTAAAATATGGAGACCAGAATTGTTCATAGTACTCCCAAGTGTCGTCGAATCAAGGTTCTATACAAGTTTACCATAACTTCTCTGCTTTTCAATTCTATCCCTCTAGAAATGAACATCAGTGCTTTGTTTGCTTTTTATGGTCTTATTAACATGCGTCACTACTTTTAGTCATATGTGGATCTGTACCCCAGACCTTTTTTCTCCTCTACCCCATTTAGACATTTATTTTCCAAGGAGTATGTGGCCTCCTTATTCTTCTTACCAAAATGCACTACCTCACACTTATCTACATTGATGTTCATTTGCCAATTACGCGCCCATTCTACAAGTATATTAATGTCATCTTGTATTTTGTCGCAGACCTCCTCTGTATTAACTACACCCCCCAAATTGGTGTCATCTGCAAATTTTGAAATTGTACTTCCAATTCCCAAGACCAAATCATTTATATAAACGGTGAACAACAGTGGTTCGAGCACCGATCCTTGTGGAACATCACTTCATACCATTTGCCAATCTGAGTAACAACCTTTAGCCCCGACTCTGTTTTCTGTTTTGTAGTCAGCTTGCTATCCATTCTGCTACCTGTCCCCTGACTCCACATGCTCTGACTGTAGTACTATGAGCTACCTTATTGAAGGCCTTTTGAAAATCCAAATATTTGACATCTACTACCTTACCCTGCTTACTCTTTCTGTTACTTCTTCAAAGGGTTCAGTAAGATTAGTCAAGCATGACCTTCCTTTTTTGAATCTGTGCTGACTGCTCTTTATTATAAATTATTCAGTTTCTAGATGTTTTTCTATTATTACATCTTTGAGTAAAGATTCCATTGTCTTTCTTACCACCAGCATTCAGCTAATTGGTCTATAGTTTCCTGGACCTGTTCTATGTCCCTTTCATATATAGGAATCACATTAGCTGTCTGTCAGTTCTCTGGCACTTTTCTAATCAATTTTTATAATATTTGTACTAGTGCCTCTGTTATCTCTTCCCTAACTTCTTTTAGTATGTGTGGATGTAATCCAGCAGGACCGGGGGTTTTATCCTATCTAGTTTATTATCTCCCCCTTTTCTATCTTAAATGTCTTCATATTTTTTTTGATCTCTTCTTCTAATGTCATGTCCATCATGTTAAGTCTCCCGGGTAAATACCAAGGCAAAGTAATGATTTAATAGTACCTCTATTTCGCTGTCATTACTTGTAAGTTTATCGTACTGCTTAGTGGCCCTATCACTATCTTGATTTTTCTTTTGTTATGTGTCTGTACCTTATTATTTATTTTTAAGTTCCTTGATCATTTAATGTTGTAGTTTCTCTTTGCCTTCTTAATTATTTATTGACTTCTTTCATAACCTTTTCGTATTCCCTTTTGTCATCCTCTCCTTTGTTGTCTATGTACTTAATGGCTTTTTCTTTAGTTTCAATGTAGCCCTTATTCCTTTATTCATCCATGGTGTGTCATGACTGGCTAGCTTGTTCTTGCCTTTTATTGCAATAAATTTCTCCTGGACTCCATTGATCATGCCCCTCTGGTGCTCCACCAGCAGCCGTTAACTCACACTCCGCTCGCTCACGGGTCCATGGCCCCCTTCGAGTCGGTCTCTGGAGAGGTGACATTCCCCCACCTCCTCAGTCTCCCCCGTTTCCACAATACTGGATTGCGATGCTGGAGAGCTCACCTGGTGTAGAGACGCTCGCTGGCCCCGGAGGTGTGTGTCCGTGCTGGTACCCAGTGCCGATGGCTTGGAGTTCGGCCTCTGAGTGTGCGCAGACGCGTCATCCGCGTACTGTAGTTCGACGACAGAAGATGGGACGACCTAATCCACTGGGGGGATAGACGCACCAACGTCAGTGTTCTCACTCAGATCAACATCCCCAGCATTGAAGCACTGACCACTCTGACCATTGGGAGGGCCACATTGTTCGCATGCCCGACATGAGACTCCCAAAGCTAGCGCTCTACTCGGAACTCCTACAAGGCAAGCGAGCCCCAGGTGGGCAGAGGAAACGCTTCAAGGACACCCTCAAAGCTTCCTTGATAAAGTGCAACATCCCCACCGGCACCTGGGAATCCCTGGCCCAAGACCGCCTTAAATGGAGGAAGAACATTCGGGAGGGTGCTGAGCACCTAGCGTCTTATCGCCGAGAGCATGCAGAAACCAAGTACAGACAGTGGAAGGAGCGTGCGGCAAACCAGGCTCCCCACCCACCCTTTCCTTCAACCAGTGTTTGCCCTATCTGTTACAAAGACTGTAATTCCCGTATTGGACTGTACAGCCACCTGAGAATTCACTTTGAGTGGAAGCAAGTCTTCCTCGATTTCGAGGGACTGCCTATGATGATGATGACCCTGGTGAGGAGAGCCAGGTGACTCTGACTCTGGGGGTAGGCTGAAGGTGGTGGGGGGGTGCACTCTCAGGAACGAGTGAAGATTTGCAGCTTTGGCGTTTCATCGGCCCCTTATCTGGCAGCTCAGTTGCATGACAAAGCCAGACATAGAAACATAGAAAATCGGTGCAGGAGTAGGCCATTCGGCCCTTCTAGCCTGCACCGCCATTCAATGAGTTCATGGCTGAACATGCAACTTCAGTACCCCATTCCTGCTTCACGCTCTGCCTCCCTCTCCTCCACCCTCGCCCCGAGGACTCTGGGCTCCATCAGCAGTAACATGGAGCTTCTCTCGGCTGTGGCCTTGGAGTCTGCCATCATGCTCAGCACCAACATTGCACGCAAGGGAAACAGAACCCGATCTCCAACCCTGTGCTACTTTCATCCATTTTATTTAATTCAATTGTAACGTTCAGTGTCCTCACGGTTGATTCTGGGTAACCAGTGATTTGATAGGACACTTTTGTGAATGATAAATTACGTAACAACATACAATCACTTTCCTTTCAGCACCCGAGTGTCAGAGTGAAAGGGGCGGTGAGTGAAGGTTTGCTAGGGTCCTAACCCAGGGTCGAGGGCTGTGCAATTGGACTGCACTCACTGACACCTCACTCCAGGTGGGCAGACTGTGCAGGCTGGGCTCTGAGCCCAGTGTAAGTGACGCGCTGCTGGCTGTAACCGACGTCTCCCGGGATGCTCAGGACCAGGTCTCTGTCTGGAATCGTCGGCATCGTTCCAGTTCCACAAGAAGGTGCTCGGACTCGGGATCAGAGAGGCCTCCCTCTGACTGGAAAATAGCCTTCAGGGAGTCCGTGACCTGCGCTGGCATCATCTTGGCATTGCTGTGGGAGAGAGCAAACAGAATAACATTGGGAAAAGAGTCACGGAAAAGCAAACATACCTCAAACAATGAGCTGTTGCCACTGAGTGATCACGATGCCCTAGAAAAACACAGAAAACAGTCAGACTGTTTGGCTCTGTCCCCGTGAGAACTGAAAGTGAAGGCTTGAGCTGCTGGATAGCGAGAATGTGCCACTGCAATCCAAATTAAGACACTTAGTAACAGAGATATTTGGAGGATGAGTTATTTTCACCCGTCTCAAGCACTGCAGCATGGATCTGCAACACTGTGGAGAACATAAGAAACAGGAGCAGGAGTAGGCCATACGACCCCTCGAGCCTGCTTCGCCATTTAATACGATCATGGCTGATCTGATCATGGACTCAGGTCCACTTCCCTGCCACTCCCCATAACCCCGTATTCCCTTATCGGTTAAGAAACTGTCTATCTCTGTCTTAAATTTATTCAATGATCCAGCTTCCACAACTCTCCGAGGCAGCGAATTCCACAGATTTACAACCCTCAGAGAAGAAATTTATCCTCATCTCAGTTTTAAATGAGCGGCTCCTTATTCTAAGATTATGCTCCCTAGTTCTAGTCTCTCATATCAGTGGAAACATTCTCTCTGCATCCACCTTGTCAAGCCCCCTCATAATCTTATAAGTTTCGATAAGATCACCTCTCATTCTTCTGAATTCCAATGAGTAGAGGCCCAATCTACTCAGCCTTTCCTCATAAGTCCACACATTGGGGTATAAAACCATCATCTTGGGCGAGAGTGCAAACAAGCGACAGCAAATCGGCAGCCCGTTTTACACACTGCCCGAGTAACCTCTCCATTCACTGAGCAATCACTCACCCTGCAATTCTGGGACTGAGAGTCCATCACTAATATCAGTGTCACTCGACCACTCACCCCGCTGTCCTGGGGCTGAGAGTCTATCATCATATAATAACAATAATAACTGACCCACTCACCCTGCTATGTAAAAATAGGCCTTTTTCTTCTGTATCAGGTCCCAGATGAGAGGTCCATTCTCCTTTATCCGATGCTGGACGTAGATTTTATGTTCCTGCATTGAAACCACACAGAGCTGCTGTTACTTTACAGGAGAAACAGAAATCCATTGGGAAGAGCCGAAACAAAACCCAACACGAGACAGGAACAATCCTGCCTTTTCTCCCAAAGGCTGTAATTCTCATTACTGTGTTTTTTTTGGTTCTTTCTGTCTGAGTGGGTCCCACTCTTGCCCCCCAAGTCAGAGAGTTGACACTCCAGTACAGTACTGAGGGAGCACTGCACTGTCAGCGGTGCAGTCTTTCGAATGAGACATTAACCTCTCAGGTGGATGTAGAGGATCACAGGGCCACTGTTTCGAAGAAGGGAACTTCGGTGTCCATGTCAATTTTTATCCCTAAACCAAAGTTATTAAAACAATTATTTACCTGGTTATTTGCTTGTGGGATCTGCCGTGCTTCCTACTTTACCTCTTCTCTAACGAAGCCTTCACAAGGCCTCAACCTGATTCATGTCAGGTCTTAACCTGTGGAAGTTCAACTGAAGCCTGTGGAGGTTGTGATGGGAGGAATTTCCCAGGGAAGCCCGAGAGTCAACCCCCCCTACCCACTACCTTGACACCGAAGGGTGGGCAGCCCCCAACAAACCAAAATGTAAAGGTTCAGCCGCATTCAGGAGTGGCCCTTGGTACGGCCTCAACTGGTTTTTAAACTCGGTTATATCCTGAAAGAGCTCCAGTAAATTCATCAAGAACGACCTACAATCTGTAAATCCATATTGATTTCTCATCGCTCCCTGTTTCTCGACGCTTCTCTTATTCAGTATCCTCTCTGTTTCTTTCCCGAGAGCCAGCGCCCAGCTCCCTGGGTTACCTTTAAATCTCCTTTTATAAACCTTGGTGAGTTCTGCATCTTGGCAGTTCTAGATTGATCACCAAAAACTCACCGACAAGTATGGAAATGGCTCATAAAATACTAAGCAGTAGCACTGATCAGAAATCAGAAGATACCAACCACAAAGGGTTTCTGAAAGAAAGTCATGGGTGGAGTTCACACTTAAAATGTGGTAGTTTGCTCCATCTCCACACCAGGCCCAGCCTCCACCTCCCGGCCCTGTGGCCAAGCCTCACCTGGTCCCGGGAGAAGGCGGTGAATAGGGTCAGGAAGCCCTTCCGGTTCAGCTCCTCCCATTCCTCTCGGCAGAAGAAATCCTTCGACTTCCCACGGCAGCCAAAGAACAGGTAACTGTCTAATGGTGGAAAGCAGAGTTGTCACGATGCAGGATTCTGTGGCTATTTCCTCTCTCCCCCCACCCACCCTACAAAAAGGACTTGGACATCAGTGATTTTAATATGTGTTTTGGAGCTGTCGTTTGCCCAGGCAGCCCCCATGCTGGGTTTGGTCAGCCACAGGCAGGCGAGAGATAGCTGCGATGTGGGAAGGCAATTGCTTTACACGGACCAGATTTGTTAGCAATGTCTGGCCATTCAGGAGGCAACAAGAACATTGCTTTTGCCTCATTTTATTGATCTCTGCAAGTCTATGAAGGGAGGCCTTTTAAGAGTCAACACGGACACCCTACGTGAGTCAGGTAGGTGTCGGCCGCAAGCGTAGAGGGGGAGTGGTGTCCTGAGGCTAAGGACGTCTTGAAGTGGGTGAGTGGACGTGTGTTTATTTTTACCACGTCACGTGAGCAGATTGCACTGATTGTCACCACATCACTTTCAGCGCACTCAGTGATGTGATTGGGGAATAAAGCAGCATATTAATCGCACCAAACATCACTCCTAGCGTTAGCTCAGTGATTCGGAGAGATTGAAGGAGCACGCGTGCTTGAGACACAGAGAGCATCCCAGAGCACGTGGGAGTTTCCTGGTTATACCACCGGCTCTGGCTACCATGCTAGCAGAGACTGGGCTGTGGGCAGCACTCTCACCTCTGAGTCAGAAGGTTGTGGGTTCAAGCACCTACCCCAGAGCACAAGATCCAGGCTGATACTCCAGTGCAGTATTGTGGGAATGCTGCACTGTCGGAGGTGCCGTCTTTCGGATCAGATGTTAAATGAGGCCCCGTCTGCTCGCTCAGGTAGATGTAAAAGATCCCACGGCACTATTCGAAGAGTAGGGGAGTTATCCCCAGTATCCTGGCCAATATTTATCCCGAAACCAACATTACTAAAAAAAACTCAGATTATTTGGTCATTTTTGTGGAAGCTTGCTGTGCCTAAATTGGCAGCCCTGTTGCCTAAACTACAACAGTAACTGCATTTCAAAAAATACTTCATTGGCTGTAAAGCGCTTTGGGGCTTCCTAAGGTTGTGAAGGCACTATAGAGATGAACATTCTTTTTTACTTTTCCTGTAAAAAGTCAGACAAGCAGACATTTAGAATATTGGATCCCAGAACAACTACTGACCCTGGACACTAAACCAACAAAATATGCTTCGAGCCAACAACCTCTGACCTTTCTTTCCCTCAGCAACACGTTCCTGAATCTCTGCTCGGAACGGCGCCACTCCCGTGCCGGGTCCAACCATTATAACAGGGGTTTCAGTGTCTGTAGGAAATTGCAGCACCCCTTTCTTCACCCACAGTGGCACATACACATCACCTGCATGTGGAACGGAAGGAGATTTAGTCACAGCGATTGGTCTTTCCAAAGGAAGTCAGTGACAGAGAGAGGGAACGCAAGATCTCATCAGGCAAACGCTGTCCCCTAAAGCCTTGCAGTCTGTTAATACCATCAGATTATGGGTATCTCCCACCTCTAATCGCTCTTTACAAAGGTTATCTGCTGGAGAATATATATTCGCCTTTCCAGCTTTTCACTGAAATCAAGGCAGAATATAATGCAAGAATTATGGGTAGGATAAAACGTAGCAATATGGGTAAAGATAGTTAGCCTGAGAAAGCACATAGCTTTTCTGAAGCCCTTAAACTCAGGATAAAACATTGTGAGCAAACCATACAGGAAGCAGAAGTTAGCATTTTAAATAGCTTACTTTACCAGCTATGCAGCAAGGTATTTCAGCAGAGGTGTGTGCAATGGAAGGTGGCTGACCGCTATCTAACAGGATGATCATTTTAGACAAGGGTGAGGCCCCTATGGCTATGTGGATTCAGCAATCTGTTCGACGACCTAAGGGTTAGAAGATGGCCGTGTTAAACTCAGTGACGTAAGGGTTACAAGCTAAAACGTGATGACTGAAATGAACTGTAAAAGTTACAATATATGGCAATGAAATGACTACAATGATGGAACAAAGCGCTTGCTATCTGTCACTTCGGGACAGCAGGAGACAGGAGCTGACCCTAGACGAGCACCCCAAGTGTGAGTGTGAAGTCACCGGCTTGTATCAGAATAGGTCTGATAGACACTTGTTAACTGGCCATTAATAAAGTGTTTAATTTAGTTCGCACGGACTTTTGATGAATAAATATGTTGAACTGACGTTTTGTGAGTTCATTAGAACCAGACTAAACATTTCCTCCATATTGTCAGGTAACAACAGAAAGGGTTTGAAGCTGAACACAACTGCACCACTTGAATCATCCTATATTCCTCACCCACCCTGCTCTCTGCTGGAGTTTATGAGACAGGATTCTCATTGAGAGGCAGCTATACTGATCACAGACTGCCCTCCCATCGCTGATCCACGAGAGGTGAGACTAGCAATGTTGGCAGCATTTCTTCCCCCTCTCTTAAAAATAGGAAACCTTCATAATCCATGCAGAAGGGAGATTGTGTTTGTTTGCACTGTTTCTCAGTTACCTCGATGCTGTGTTTTATGCTTTTGTGTCAGCTTTGGCTCAGTACCAGCACTCTCGCCTCTGAGTCAGTAGGTTGTTGGTTCAAATCCCACTCCAGGAGTTGGAGATAATCCAGGCTGACGGTCCAGTGCAGTACTGAGGGAGCACTGCACTGTCAGAGGTGCCATCTTTCTGATGCGGCGTTAAATCAAGGCCCCAGCTGCTCTCCCAGTTGGATGCAAAAGATCCCATGGCACTATTTTTGAAGAAGAGCAGGGGCGTTATCCCCCGGGGTCCTGGCCAATATTTATCCCTTAAACAACATCACTAAAAAACAGATTAACATGGTCATTTGTTTGTGCACAAATTGGTTGCTGCATTTCACAACCTTACAACAGTGACTACACTTCACAAGTCCGAGGGACATGAAAGGTGCTATATAAATGCAAGTTTGCTCGCTCTTTAAGCCTCTGGTTAGAGATGACCCAGAATCAGATTATCTTATGTGGATCTACCACTGATGTGAAATCGTGGACAATGAAGGCTGCTCACAGCCCACCCCTTCCAGGGACGAGTTTGAGATGTCTGTAGAAAGCACCATTTTTAACTGACTATTCAGTAGCAGATACTGGAAGAATGAAGCGGGCTTGGACCAGCTGACAGTCACCAACAACTGGTATTGATACAGTGCCCTTAGCGTAGAGAAAGGTTCCTGACTCTTCACAGGCTAGTGTAAGGAAATGGACAGCCAACCAGGATGGGAGAGACTAGGATGATAACAGGGAGCATGGTCAGAGAGAGAGGGGCTTTGAGGAGGTTTAAAAGTGAAGAGAAAGAGCGAGAATGAGAGTGGGAGAAATTTTGGCAAGGAGTTGGTGAGAGTGGAGCCAAGGCAACTGAGAGCCCCACCACCAAAAGGCAGCTAATGGGAGACATAGAAGGCTGCAGCGCAACACAGCGTCTGGGGGGGGGGGGGGGGGGGGCGGGGGGGAGCGATATAGGGCTGGAGGAGATTGCAGAGATACGGAAGGGAGGAGAGCGGTCAAAGAGGGATTTATAGACTAGGATTTCAGGTGTTGGGGTACAGGGATCAGTGAGGACTGGGCCAATGCTGAGTGGGGCAGTGGGGGTGGGCGGGTTCAGGATACAGGCACCTGAGTCACAGCCTTCCAACTCAGAGGGGAGAGATTTGTACCACTGAGCCCAATAGGAAGGAGCGGAATCACGCGAGGGAAGTCCAGTGGAGGCGGTGTGGTCAACCGTATGAAACACTGCAAACAGAAAGGCAAAACAAGAATGAGTTTGAGCCTCCATTCCACCAAGTGGCTGACTCAGCCACAACACACGGAACAGGCAGGGGTTCTGAGCAGAGTTCTAGTGTCTCCTTGCAGGACAGAGAGAAAAATCAATCGGTCACAATGTACTGAGAGCACGGTAACCCAGTCCACCCACTCCAACAGGAGGATAATGGAGGAGCAACAAAGGTGCAAAACCTCACAGGATATACACACACACACACACACCCTTAAAAAACAAACTAATAAACGTGCGTATACAGTCCCGGTGCCAGCCGCCCATGCTGTCAGTCTCTGGCTCTCTCTCCGTCTGGTCGTGACCATCAACCTCCACACACCGCAGTGTGGAGAAAGAGTCAGCCTTCAAACAGCAACTGATGACCGTGGATCAAAGAGGGGTCAATGGGCGAGACTTACTCTGCTGGGGCTTTTGGGATGCCAGCCAACTGGAACACAGGCCACAACGAGGCTTCTTCAACTTGGTCTTGTACCGAACGACGGCCATCAGGATCTGAATCTGACTCGAGTGAGCCTGGGAAACAGGAAGCAGACGGAGAATCTTACATTCACATCGATTCCCACCGACCATTGGATGGTTGCAGAAAGTATGGTTCCTAATAGGGTGCAGGGGAAGTTCCATCCAGCCCCCAAAATGGAAGCCTGGGCGGCCACGAGCCGTGATTCTAGCACTGTAGCAGGGCAATCGGTCAAAGGTCCCAGTCCCTTTGTGCCTGCATCTCGCACACGGATCCAGAGCCGGCAGAATATCCCTCGTACAAACGGGGCTGTCACTGTTCATCAACGCCATGTTTTTCAGTCTGCAGTATGTTGCTGCATTACATCAGCAAACTATCAAATGAACATTGTTAATACTTGGGATCAGATTCTGCAGCCTGCGTAGGGAGCTCTCCGTCCGCCCTGCACAGCCCGGGACCGGCTTCATCCATGTTAAATTTCACGCATGTGCAAAATTGTGAATGGGCAGCACAGCCCCTAAAAGGGCCATGCACCCAAAATAAAATTAGGGGAAACATTGCCCCATAGTGACCAATAGTGTCCCAAATGAAAACAGTGAAGGAGTGGGGTCCTTACCAGCTGTGAAGAAGCAATGGAGAACGCCCGGGGTCGGATTTCGGGAATGAGGTCGAAGAGATAGTCGGGCGGAATGGCAGCAGTGGTTAAAGGGAAATCGAATAGAATCTAGGAAAGGAGACAGGAATTTCAGAACTCAACACACCCAGTGAGACCAGAAAAACACTTTACTTTTCTAAGTACATCCCAGAAAACACTGCCTTGTTCCGAAGCGGCGCTGCTGTTACAGCAGGACCCACTGGGAACCTTGCATTATGTTATCACCAGGGAACGGAGTTGTGTTTTTGTCTCCACCATGCTGTGCATTCTGCAAAGGATGACCTTCACCTTTCTTCTCTTGCCCATCCTTAGGTGCTGCTTTCAGCCATTTGTTTTCAAGAAAACCACTGGCGGTGACAGGAATACCCCACTCCTTCTCCCACACCATCCCTTGGCTCTGAATTACCTTGGCTGCCTCGCTCTTGAATAGACATCGTCTATGAGCTCCTTCTTCTTCCCAAGGCATCGCTCCTCCTCCCACCAACCTCAGAACAGGTTGCCCCTAGCGCCATCCTCCTAGATGGATGACTGCAAACCAGCACCCCCCGCCCCACCCCCCCCGCGTGAACGGATGATGCCCCCTCAGCTGCAAAGCAATGGCTTCATGCAGCAAGAGCAGCGCATCATCCAGTGCCTGCTCACCAGGTGGCCCTGCAGGTCTCTCAAGGCTTAACCTTCAGAGTGCTCCCTATCTCTTGTAACCTCCTCCAGCCCTTCGCGATCCCTGCGCTCCTCCAATTCTGGTCTCTTGCTCATCCGCCATTTTCTTCGCTCCATCATTGGCGGATGTGCCTTCAGCTGCCTGGGCCCTAAGCTGTGGAATTCCCTCCCTAAACCTCACCGCCTCTCTACATCTACCTCCTCCTTTAAGACGCTCCTTAAAACCTACTTCTAACCAAGCCTTTGGTCACCTGCCCTAATATCTCCTTATGTAGCTCAAATTCATTTTATTTGATACCGCTCCGGTGAAGACCTTGGAATGTTTTACTACAGTAAAGGCGCTGTGTAAATACAAGCTGTTGTTGTCCCCCGGCCTACCTCCAAGGTGGTCCTGCGAAGCCTGTTACAGTAGCTGTACAACTCCTCCTGGCCCTCGGCTGAGCTGAATTCTTTCAGCTTCTCCTGCTCCATCTCGTCGGGTGAGAAGTATGACAAGAGGTCAAAGAAGGAACGCCGTGGGACGGAGTTAATGTCCAGGTAACGCTCCACCAGGTACTGAAGTGTACAGGGCTGTGGCAATCGCGCAGGAAGCGGTGTCACTGAGGGGGGAGAGAGTGTGGCATATCAGGCACGGCAGCACATGAGCTACAAGGGAAATCTAAAGGCAGGAATCTGGCGGGTTCGATCCTAAATCACAATGAAGCTGTTCCCACTTCATATCTTATACCTTGCGCACTGATTAGATCTCTTTTGGTGCTTCTTACACAGTTAAGATTTCGACAAGATAACACCCCGGCACATGCAACTGATTCCAGCAGTGAACAGCAGTTTGGGAGAAACAGTAAGTGCAGGACAATGAAATACAAATGGCCACCACTTACTCCCATCAGACAGCTCAGGAATTTGAGGCTGGATTTACCTAATTTTATGGAAGCATGCTGTGGGGTGTGGGAAAGCGGGAGCGAGTTTACTTAAACTGCCCAATATACACTGGCTCTGTGCACATAGGCATCTGCAGGACACAGACTACATTCTGTTTACAATCACAAAGTGCAGAACAAGGGGATATACACTTCATTCCCCAGTGTTAGTGGAAAGGACAGCGTGGATACAAGTTGGAGAGTCTGGTGTTATAATCAATATAAATAGTGGGAAGAAGAAAATAAACTTTGAGAATGACAGTCACTCATATCGACACGGTGAGGCAGAGTCTGCCGTCTCTGAATGTGCTCAGCACAGTCCCGGTACTTGTTGTATTGCCTTGGCTGAAATCTTACTGATACTGTTATGCGCATGCAAGGGAGCTACTTAATGCAAACAGATCAAGCCTATCATCACATCGTTGGGCAAAATATAACAGGCCTGCAAACCCAAGCCAAGCAAGCTGGATACACAGTGTCCTAATGTGCACCACTGCCACTGCACACCATTCTCGCGCACCGAGCTGATTGTACTACATTTCAGTACCAGATTTAGGTTGAATACAAAGCTGTTCCAATACCAAAAGGATATACTGTAGTTATGTTATCTGGCTCATTTGATATGTACCCTTGCTACTAGACTCAATATCACTACCCCCATCATCGCTGGTACACCATGGCTGCAGTGTGTAATATTTGCAGGATGCACAACAGCAATTCACGAAAGTTACTTTGCAGCACCTCACAAACCCGTGATCTCCACCACCTAGAAGGAAAAGGACAGAAAGGTCGTGGAAACACCACCATCTCCGAGTTTCTCTCCAAGTCACAAACCATCCTGACTTGAAAATATATCGCTGTTCCTTCATCATCGCTGGGTTAAAATCCTGGAACTCCCTCCAGCGAGAGTACCTTCACCATGCAGCAGTTCAAGGCGGCGGCCCATCACGACCTTCTCAAGGGCAACGAGGGACGGGCAATAAATGCCAGCCTTGCCAGCAACACCCACATCAGAGTACAAATAATAAAAAAGGCTTAATTCCAACATTCTACTGCTACCACTATCATTACCAGTCCCTCTGAAGGGAATCCAATATACTACCGTGATAGTTCCTGGACCATCCTTTTCACCAGATACTGAAGGACCTCTGACCTGGAACATTTAATCAACAGACCTCCCGTGGCATTGCTCAGTTAGTGGAAGGATATCCGGCTTTATAACAGTCAGTTACAGTGTTACACGAAGTATGTATGATACATAAACCTTTTGCTGCATCAGTAACCAATCTTTTGTGGCACTGATTACAGTGAGTCCGAGAATCTGCTGCTTAATAATAGGGGTATTCGCAACAAGCGATGGCGAAAGCCTTGCAGAAAGTGAGCGCGTGGCAGGAAGTGAGTGTGATCCTTACAGGAAATATACACGATACGCAACAACTTTAATATATTATATGTAGATAGTGCATTAATGATTTAATAGAGCAGTGGATAGCGATGAATAAATTAATTAATTAAGTAGCGAATGGATGCTAATGAATAGATTAATTCAGCAGTGGGTATCACTGAAGTAATATAACAGCTGACTGCAGTGAATAGATAGAGCAGCGGATATATTTGAATGAATAAATTCAGCAGCAGTTACGAATGAATGAATTAATGAATAGAGTAGCAGGCACCATGCAAATAATGAATGAACAGCAACATGCACCAAGGGGATTAGAGCCAATGGGAGCAGCGGAAAATTCTTGAACATTCAATGTTTTCACCGTCCTGACTTCAAACCATGGGTCCATGGTCAGCAGAGGGAGAGGAACTGGGCAATGTGAATGGAAGGGTGCAAGAGTGCTACCTAGCACAGGGAGCCCTGAACTACACTATTACAGCCAAATGTTACCCCATTATAAACGTTGACCTGGGATTACATTCTAAAAGTTGACATAAAATTATTACTGAAAAATGATGACACAGGAAGGAATGAGAATGTGCACAGGAATTGCATCCCATATGCAAGACTTGTAATATATTGATAGATTTGATTGGTTAGCAGAGCCCTGGTATATTTTTCAGAAACAGCTGTTTCTTATTTGAAATGCTTCACCTTGGGTTCGGTGAAGAAACGCCATGTTTAACACTTGCATTCAATAGCAGCAACAATTGGTGGGGCAGATATCCAACCTGAATCATTTGGCTTCAGCAGAAACTTTTTGCTTGGGTCGAGGCAAAGGAGTTGACAGAACTGCTCGACGCTGTCCAGTGAGTTCCGAGGTTCGATCATGGCCACATCCCCTGCTGAGTACCTGCAGGTCAGAAGGAAATGTGAAATCAGAGAGAAAGATCCCAGAGTCGATGCCTGCTGAGTTTACCTATCTGAGGTTTGAAAACTAAGCTCACTGGTTAGTCCCCAGCTGGAGCACTGTGTCCAATTTTGGGCACCACACTTTAGGAAGGATACCAAGGCTTTAGAGAGGCTGCAGGGGAGATCGATAGAGTGATACCAGGGATCAGGGACTTCAGTTACGTTGAGACTAAATGAGCAGAGAAGGTTACGGAGAGATTTAATGGAGGAGTTCAAAATCATGGAGTAAATAAGGAGAAATCATAGAAATTTACAGCATGGAAGGAGCTATTTCGGCCCATTGTGTCCGCACCGGCTGACCAAAAGCTATCCAGCCTAATCTCACTTTCCAGCTCTTGGTCCGTAGCCCTGTAGGTTACGGCACTTCAAGTGTACATCCAAGTGCTTTTTAAATGTGGTGAGGGTTTCTGACTCTACCATCCTTTCAGGCAGTGAGTTCTAGACCCCCACCACCCTCTGGGTGAAGACATTTCCCCTCAGATCCCCTCTAACCAATTACTTTGAATCTATGCTCCCTGGTTGTTGACCCCTCTGATAAGGAAAATAGGTCCTTCCTATCCACTCTATCCAGGGCCCTCATAATTTTATACTCCTCAAACAGGTCTCCCTCAGCCTCCTCTGTTCCAAAGAAAACAAACCCAGCCTATCCAATCTTTCCTCATAGCTAAAATTATCCAGTCCAGGTAACATCCTCGTAAGTCTCCTCTGTACCCCCTCTCATGCAATCACATCTCTCCTGCAATGTGGTGACCAGAACTGCACGCAGCACTCCAGCTGTGGCCTAACTAGTGTTTTATACAGTTCAAGCATAACCTTCTTGCTCTTGTATTCTATGCCTCGGCTAATAAAGGCAAGCATTCCGTATGCCTTCTTAACCACCTTATCTACCTGGCCTGCTACCTTCAGGGATCTGTGGATATGCACTCCAAGGTCCCTTTGCTCCTCTACACTTCTGAGTGTCCTATCATTTAGTGTGCATCCCCTTGCCTTGTTAGATCTCCCCAAATGCATTATCTCACACTTCCCCGGATTGAATTCCATTTGCCACTGTTCTGCCCACCTGACCAGTTAATTAATATCTTCCTGCAGTCTACAGCTTTCTTCTTTATCAACCACACAACTGATTTTAGTATCATCTGCAAACTTCTTAATCATACCCCCTACATTCAAGTCTAAATCATTGTTAAAATCCATGTACACTACATCAAACGCACTACCCTCATCAACCCTCCTTGTTACCTCCTCAAAAAATTCAATCAAGTTAGTCAGACATGACCTTCTCTTAATAAATCCATGCTGACTGTCCTTGATTAATCCGTGTCTTTCTAAATGAAGATTTATCCTGTTCCTCAGGATGTTTTCCAATAATGTTCCCACCACTCAGGTTAGGCTGCAATTACTCGGTCTATCCCTTTCTCCCTTTTTAAACAAAGGTACAACGTTAGCAGTCCTCCAGTCCTCTGGCAAAACACCTGGAACCAGAGAGGATTGGAAAATGATGGTCAGAGCTTCTGCTATTTCCTCTTTTGCTTTTCAACAGCCTGGGATACGTTTCATCCGGGCCTGGGGATTTATCCACTTTCAAAGGTGTTTCCAGTCCACTTTGGCTAATCCCATCTCAGCTTAGTAAAATTGGCTTTTCCCCCAATTGAAAACTTTTATTCCTGGTCTATCTTTGTCCTTTTCGATAACTACTCTAAATCTAACTGAATTATGATCACTAGCACCAAAATGTTCTCCCACTGATACCCCATCCACCTGCCCAGCTTCATTCTGTAAAACTTAAGTGCAGATTTGCCCCCTCCCTTGTTGGGCTTGTTACATAATGGCTAAAATAGTTCTCCTGAATGTATTATAGAAATTCCGCACCCTCTATACCTTTCACACTAATTCTATTCCAGTTAATATTGGGGTAGTTTAAATCCCCTACTATTACTGTCCTATAGTTTTTGCACTTCTCAGAAATTTGCCTACATATTTACTGTTCTATTTCCCTCTGACTGTTTGGGGGTCTACAGTATACTCCCAGCAGTGTGATCGCCCCTTTTTTGTTCTTCCAGTGGCAGAAGGGTCAGTAACCAGAGAACATAGATTTAAAAGTAACTGACAAAATAACTAGGAGCAAGATGAGAAATGTTATTATGCAATGAGTAGTTAAGATCTGGAATGCACTATTGAAAAGTTGGTGGAAGCAGATTCAATAGTAACTTTCAAAAGGGAATTGGATAAATAATTGAAATGTAAAAATTTGCAGGGCTATGGGACTAACTGGATCGCTCTTTCAAAAGGCCAACACAGGCACAATAGGCCAAATAGCCTTTTTTTGTACTGTATCATTCTATGATCAGACCAATGAATTCATCAAAAAAGGACTTACCTTCTCAACCAGAATCTAGTATTTGACCAACTAATAACCGTGTGGCATAAGAGTCACTGTCACTATCTGGACTATTACAGGATGCCTCTTCTTATATGTGATGGTTTCAAAGGTTACATTCAGGCAATACTGAAAACAACCCCAAATGACCCGCTGACCTCATCGCCATCTTACTTTTTGTAGGAACAGAGAGCAATGGTGTTTTGTGGTCGGGATCTGTATCAGTCACCAGTCACCATTCAATGAAGTTACCCTTTTGGATTCTACAAGGATACAAAATGATCTCTACATGAATATAATCTGGAGTCAGAAGGTTGTGGATTCAAGTCCCTCACCAGAGATTTTTGCACAAAATCTGCCATCTTTCAGAGGTGGATGTGAAAGATGCCATGGCATTATTTCGAAGAAGCGAAGGGGATTAATCTCCAGTGTCCTGGCCAAAATGGATCCCTCAACCAGCATCAAACAGATTATTTGGTCATTTATCTCACTGCTTGTGTGCAAATTGACTACCGCGTTTTATAGAATGATAGAATTACAAAGGTGGTCACACTTCAAAAGCACTTCATTGGCTGTGAAGCACTTTGGGTTGTCCTGAGGTCATAAAAGGCTCTATATAAATGCAAGTCTTTCTTTCTCTAATCAACATTTAGGGGGAGCAGAGATCAAGTCTCATTCACAACTAGGGAAACCCGGGGTCATCTTAAATGTTGCAGACTGGATCCACCCACCGAGAGAGGGGAAGGGAGGGGATAACTTCCCGGATTAATATTAATATTAATCAGTAGTCCCTCAAGGGGATGCTATCGACAGGACAGAGATCAAGTGCTGGGTCTCTGCTCAATGCGTTGGGCGATCTCTACAGTGCATTGAAATTTCAATTTGCTTATTTGGGAAACCGATTCAGACATTTCTTACTCAATGCCGGAGCCAGTGATGTCGAAGGTGATGAGTCGCACATCTTGGAAGTGGCTTTCGTCTGTGACCCTTCCATTGGAGATCATCAAGGCAGGGAATGGGTGGAGCTGTGAGGGTGGGCATCTAATTCGTCTGTTTGTGTCACATGGTCCCACTGAGACACCATTGGCTGCATCATCCTCAAATTGAAAGCTATACTTTGATGGCAATCTACGCAAGGAATAAGATATTGCACAAAGTACAACGTTACATACATAAGGACGCGTGTATCTATAAATACACACAGGGTAATGTAATCCCCATAACACCAAAAAATAAATCCCATCGTCACTGCCATCCCAGTCACACGGGACAGTAACACTGCTGTGCGTGTCACATCTGATCACAAAAGCTGTCCACCTGACACCGTCTGCTGAACACTGCAGTTTGCGCAGGTTGATGTATAAAGAACAACTCTCTGGGGTGTGTTCTAACCAGTCAGCTGATGACTCAGTGGCTAGCATGCTCACGTCGGAGTCAGAAGGTTGAGTGTTCAAGCCCCACTCCAGACACTTGAGCACATAATCCAGGCTGACACTTCAGTGCAGTTCTGACAGAGCGCTGCCTTATCTGTCCTCTCAGGTGGATGTAAAAGATGCCATGGCACTATTCCATGGTAAAATTCCATTGAATTTATAGCGCAGAAATT
This sequence comes from Pristiophorus japonicus, assembly GCF_044704955.1. Lineage (NCBI taxonomy): Eukaryota > Metazoa > Chordata > Chondrichthyes > Pristiophoridae > Pristiophorus > Pristiophorus japonicus. Next base: position 31,367 of record NW_027251319.1, read on the forward strand.
GGCCATTCGCCCTAACTGGTCTATGTCGGTGTTTATGCTCCACACAAGCCCATCAACATATCTTTCTATTCCTTTCTCCCACGTGTTTATGTAGTTTCTCTATAGATGCATCTATGCTAGCTCCTTGTGGTAACGCGTTCCATATTCTCCCCACTCTGAGCAAAGAAGTTTCTCCTGAATTCCCTATTGGATCTTATATTTATGGGCCCTAGTTTTGGTCTCACCCACAAGTAGAGATATCTTCCCTACATTTCCTCTATCAAACCTTTTCATAATCTTAAAGACCTTTATTAGGTCACCTCTCAGCCTTCTCTTTTCGAGAGAAAAAAACTTGTCCAATCTCTCCCGCTAGATATAAGCTCTCAGTTCTGGCATCGTCCTTGTAAATCTTGTTTGCACCTTCCCCTGAGCCCCAATATCCATTTTATAATATGGAGACCAGAACTGTGCACAGCACTCAAAGTATGGTGTAACCAAGGTTCGATACAAGTTTAACATAACATCTCTGCTTTTCAATTCTATCCCTCTAGAAATGAATCCCAGTGCTTAGTTTTCACTTTTTATGGCTTTGTTAATTTGTGTTGCTACTTTTAATGATTTATGAACCTGTACTCCGAGATTCATTTGCTCCTCTAACCCATATAGACTCCTATTTTCCAAGCAATATATGGCCTTTTTATTCCTCCTACCAAAATACACTACCTCACACTTATTTATATTGAAATGCATTTGCCTGGAGGCCTCAAGAGACAGTTGACTCCAATCTGCCACTCCAAGTCTCTATGGCAGGTGTCTGAGGATCCACGGAGGTGGCACTGCCCATGGGGCTCTGTCCTGAGTGCCCATTCTCCAGGTGTCCTGCATATTGCAGGGCGGACTACAGCAGTGCAAAATCATCCATCACAGTAACGCAGATGTGGGTAATAGAGTCCTCCAAATGACCAGTGTCATACAGTCTCCACTGCCTGTGGACAATCTGCACAGTGTCATACAGTCTCCACTGCCTGTGGACAATCTGCACAGTGTCATACAGTCTCCACTGCCTGTGGACAATCTGCACAGTGTCATACAGTCTCCACTGCCTGTGGACAATCTGCACAGTGTCGTACAGTTTCCACTGCCTGTGGACAATCTGCACAGTGTCGTACAGTTTCCACTGCCTGTGGACAATCTGCACAGTGTCGTACAGTTTCCACTGCCTGTGGACAATCTGCAGTGTCATACAGTCTCCACTGTCTGTGGACAATCTGCAGTGTCATACAGTCTCCACTGTCTGTGGGCAATCTGCACAGTGTCGTACAGTCTCCACTGCCTGTGGGCAATCTGCACAGTGTCATACAGTCTCCACTACCTGTGGGCAATCTGCACAGTATCGTACAGTCTCCACTGCCTGTGGGCAATCTGCACAGTGTCGTACAGTCTCCACTGTCTGTGGGCAATCTGCACAGTGTCATACAGTCTCCACTGCCTGTGGACAATCTGCACAGTGTCGTACAGTCTCCACTGCCTGTGGACAATCTGCACAGTATCGTACAGTCTCCACTGCCTGTGGGCAATCTGCACAGTGTCATACAGTCTCCACTGCCTGTGGGCAATCTGCACAGTGTCGTACAGTCTCCACTGCCTGTGGGCAATCTGCACAGTGTCGTACAGTCTCCACTGCCTGTGGACAATCTGCACAGTGTCGTACAGTCTCCACTGCCTGTGGACAATCTGCACAGTGTCGTACAGTCTCCACTGCCTGTGGACAATCTGCACAGTGTCGTACAGTCTCCACTGCCTGTGGACAATCTGCACAGTATCGTACAGTCTCCACTGCCTGTGGGCAATCTGCACAGTGTCATACAGTCTCCACTGCCTGTGGGCAATCTGCACAGTGTCGTACAGTCTCCACTGCCTGTGGGCAATCTGCACAGTGTCATACAGTCTCCACTGCCTGTGGACAATCTGCACAGTGTCGTACAGTCTCCACTGCCTGTGGACAATCTGCACAGTGTCGTACAGTCTCCACTGCCTGTGGACAATCTGCACAGTGTCGTACAGTCTCCACTGCCTGTGGACAATCTGCACAGTGTCGTACAGTCTCCACTGCCTGAGGACAATCTGCACAGTGTCGTACAGTCTCCACTGCCTGTGGACAATCTGCACAGTGTCAAACAGTCTCCACTGCCTGTGGGCAATCTGCACAGTGTCATACAGTCTCCACTGCCTGAGGACAATCTGCACAGTGTCATACAGTCTCCACTGCCTGTGGACAATCTGCACAGTGTCATACAGTTTTCACTGCCTGTGGACAATCTGCACAGTGCAGTACAGTTTTCACTGCCTGTGGACAATCTGCACAGTGTCGTACAGTTTCCACTGCCTGTGGACAATCTGCACAGTGTCGTACAGTTTCCACTGCCTGTGGACAATCTGCACCGTGTCGTACAGTTTCCACTGCCTGTGGACAATCTGCACAGTGTCATACAGTCTCCACTGCCTGTGGGCAATCTGCACAGTATCATACAGTCTCCACTGCCTGTGGACAATCTGCACAGTGTCGTACAGTTTCCACTGCCTGTGGACAATCTGCAGTGTCATACAGTCTCCACTGTCTGTGGACAATCTGCAGTGTCATACAGTCTCCACTGTCTGTGGGCAATCTGCACAGTGTCGTGCAGTCTCCACTGCCTGTGGGCAATCTGCACAGTGTCGTACAGTTTCCACTGCCTGTGGACAATCTGCACAGTGTCATACAGTCTCCACTGTCTGTGGGCAATCTACACAGTGTCGTGCAGTCTCCACTGTCTGTGGGCAATCTGCACAGTGTCGTACAGTCTCCACTGCCTGTGGGCAATCTGCACAGTGTCATACAGTCTCCACTGCCTGTGGGCAATCTGCACAGTATCGTACAGTCTCCACTGCCTGTGGGCAATCTGCACAGTGTCGTACAGTCTCCACTGTCTGTGGGCAATCTGCACAGTGTCATACAGTCTCCACTGTCTGTGGGCAATCTGCACAGTATCGTACAGTCTCCACTGCCTGTGGACAATCTGCACAGTATCGTACAGTCTCCACTGCCTGTGGGCAATCTGCACAGTGTCATACAGTCTCCACTGCCTGTGGGCAATCTGCACAGTGTAGTACAGTCTCCACTGCCTGTGGGCAATCTGCACAGTGTCATACAGTCTCCACTGCCTGTGGACAATCTGCACAGTGTCGTACAGTCTCCACTGCCTGTGGACAATCTGCACAGTGTCGTACAGTCTCCACTGCCTGTGGGCAATCTGCACAGTGTCATACAGTCTCCACTGCCTGTGGGCAATCTTCACAGTGCCGTACAGTCTCCACTGCCTGTGGGCAATCTGCACAGTGTCATACAGTCTCCACTGCCTGTGGACAATCTGCACAGTGTCGTACAGTCTCCACTGCCTGTGGACAATCTGCACAGTGTCGTACAGTCTCCACTGCCTGTGGACAATCTGCACAGTGTCGTACAGTCTCCACTGCCTGTGGACAATCTGCACAGTGTCGTACAGTCTCCACTGCCTGAGGACAATCTGCACAGTGTCATACAGTCTCCACTGCCTGTGGGCAATCTGCACAGTGTCATACAGTCTCCATTGCCTGAGGACAATCTGCACAGTGTCATAGTCTCCACTGCCTGTGGGCAATCTGCACAGTGTCATACAGTCTCCACTGCCTGTGGACAATCTGCACAGTGTCAAACAGTCTCCACTGCCTGTGGGCAATCTGCACAGTGTCATACAGTCTCCACTGCCTGAGGACAATCTGCACAGTGTCATACAGTCTCCACTGCCTGTGGGCAATCTGCACAGTGTGGTACACAGGCTCCTGTTGGTAACAACCTTTCTTTAAAACCTGCGTGCGTGAGATCCAGATCCTCAGGCTCGAGCCAAGAGGCAACTCGTGCTCACCCCGACCACGCGACATGCGCTCGCGCCCTCCGACCACGCAACACGCGCCCTCCGACCACGCGACACGCGCAATCGCACTCCGACCACGCGACACGCGCTCGCGCCCTCCGACCACGCGACACGCGCTCGCGCCCTCCGACCACGCGACACGCGCTCGCGCCCTCCGACCACGCGACACGCGCTCGCGCCCTCCGACCACGCGACACGCGCTCGCGCCCTCCGACCACACGCGATCACACTCCGACCACGCGACACGCGCGATCACACTCCGACCACGCGACACGCGCGATCACACTCCGACCACGCGACACGCGCGATCACACTCCGACCACGCGACACGCGCGATCACACTCCGACCACGCGACACGCGCGATCACACTCCGACCACGCGACACGCGCGATCACACTCCGACCACGCGACACGCGCGATCACCCTCCGACCACTTGACACGTGCGATCACCCGCTGACCACGTGACACGTGCGATCACCCTCTGATCACGTGACACGTGTGATCACCCTATGATCACGTGACATGTGCAATCACCCTCTGATCACGTGACATGCCCTCCAACATCTCCGACCCTCACCATGACCTCCCTTCCAAGAATCTGCAGGGCCTCCTCCATGTAGAGAGTGAGAGGTCACAGGTTTGGGGACTCACCTCCTGGCTATTATGGGCTGTGCTCTCCTATGAGTCGTATTAAAGCCCAGCTGTGAGCAAGCAGCCCATAATGAAGGGATGCGGGTAGTGACTACAATAAGCAATTACATTCCAGGTGAGCTCTTTGTGTATCAATCGGTGTTGGGAATGGGGATTGGGGGTTATGGAGACTGTAAATTGCTGTCCCCTCAGTACAGATTCACACGAGGCATGTAGTGAAGTCAAGGTCACTCTGGGCCTGCACCTTTATTTCCAAAGTTCTGGAATGCTGCACTTGCCTGAGACCTGTCCTTATATACCTGTCTCTTGCAAGTGCACCTCTGGTGGTAAGGTATGCTGGTGGTTACAGGTCATATCTTATTACAGTCATGTATAGCATGTTAGGATACAGTTATATATAATAATGTAAGATACATGACAGAGACTTGTTTGAGTTATGTGCAGACTAAAAAGAGTACAGAGACCTTAGGTGAGTGGGGGAATCTACGACTGAGGTAGGAGAAGACCCGATTCTCCAGTGACATTTTCTTATTTTACCCTTCCATTTGTTCTTAACGGTCCAGCATTGTCAGGAACTTACTGAGCCTTGCACTGGTGAAACCCTAAGCACAAGATACCGGCCTCCCTCCTGCAGTCCCTCGCTGTATTGTACTCACATGACATCGTCACCAAGCACGCTTAACCCTGGCGGCAGAGGATAGATTCTGAAGGCTTGCTCCCAGAATTCCTTTATCCAGGGATCAATTACAGCGTCGGGTCTGGACAGAGGAAGGAAGTTCAATCAGGATCAATACATCTCTCTGGAGAAAACACTCTGTGAACTGCTCTGGTGCCAGATGGTGTGAAGAGTCCATCAGCAAACAGAAGAAAATACGCTAAGTAGGCAGGTTTCAGCAAATAGGACAATCTGTGAACCAAGGAGCTCGAGACATTGATAGACACAACAGGAGGTTCACCTGTAGAATAATGGATACTTGGGAGTGAGTACAGTCAGAAATCTCAACCAGAATGCGGAATACTGGGTAACAGAGCAAGTTCTGGGCTGGTGTTGAGCTGAGGCGTTTGTGTAACATCGTTAAGCATGAGAGCAAAGGACAAGTAGGTGAGGAGCCGACATTAAATAATGGCCTTGTTTTTTAACCCATACATGCTTTGTTCAGAGTTCTGCTGTTTAGTCTGTCCTGAATCTGTATGATAGACGCAAGAGGGCAGTAATACATTTGCAAAACAATACAAATGCCTCTTTGTTGAGTTTTAGGTTTGTGTAGAATTACTATAATTTTGATAGTACACTTCCAGCCTTCCCTTTCTGCTGCCAGTGTCACAACTTTAGTTTCCTTATCGCTGTGTGCGCAGCTCATGTTCCCACTCATCACAAAGTGCCTCTCCCCTACACCCAGCGTGAACGATTGCCCTGTGAGTGAATGACCCAAGAAGCACAGGGATGGACAATAAACCCAGATCACATCCCAAAAACAAGTTAAAAGCAAAGCTTGCCTGTGTGAGTAACGGAGAGAGGAATGCCACATGAAGACATTAAGTGTTGGGCCACTAATACCGAACAGTCATTTCTAGGCTTCTGTCTTAAACTTTACAAACTACATTTATTTAAACCCATAAAAGCAGTCCCTATGTAGTATAAGCAATATATGGGATAGGAATCGGGGCTTAAGGAGAAATGGATTGGTAATGAGACAGGCTCAAGTAACACACTCGGACCCAAACTTCATAGATGCACCTTCACTTGGTGCATTATTTTTGGTACACGCACATCTTGCTGTACCTGCTCTGTTAACCGAGCAGCACACCCAAAGGGTTTACAGGGGATACTCAGAGAGCGTTCTTACCCCAGGTCATGCTGGTCGTCACCCAATCCCACGGGCAGCAGTCCATTGGATCCCAGCTGAATCAATCGTTTACTCAGCTTCTTGGCAACAAAGTTAAACCTTTAATGAAAAAACAAAAAACTTTGCACTCTAGAAACTTGGTCACTTTAAAAAGTTATTGAAATTCAGTCTGGTATTACAGTTACATTATTTACTGTTGTAATATTTAAATACTTTTGGAATCGCTCGGATCTGATCAGACTTTGTGTTGTTAGAGACTTTCAAACCGTAGAATTTAGTCATATTACTTAGGGGGAGATCATACTTAAGTCACCAATCAAGATTCTCATGGTATCAGGTAGTTACTCCAGATGTATCTAAATGACCCAGTTAAACATATCAGATTGGATCAGTTATAGGATGTTGGATTTGATCAGTTTTCAAGCTCATGCTCCACACCAAGTCACGAATGCATAATCTAGGCTGACACTGCTGTGCAGAACTGAGGAATGCTGCATTGTCAGCAATGTCATCCTTTGGATTAGATGTTAAACCAAAGTCTAGTCTGTCTGTGCCGGTGGACATTAAAAGTTGGAATGAAGAGTGAGAGGATGCATTAAAATGGGTCAAAGGGCATCTTCATCCTAACTCATCTCCATTATCTTTAAATCTGACAAATGTAATTTTCCCCTTGTGAATTCTATCAATTCCCCTCCTCCCTAAGGGTGCTGACTTCCTGCTGGGGTAATGTTCCACAGATAGTTTGGTATGTCACCAAGTGGCCCATACCCTGCAGTGGGCATTGGCATTCCATCCTCCCCTAATGTCCACATGCAGACCTCCAGTAGCGGTCACCGGTTAGCGAACAAGTTGGAACCGTGATGGATTTTACTCTTCTTTACCCAATGGGCCCATCGGCTGCCCGATTATGCCAGCTACTGCATCACAGGCTGGGGATCAAAGCATGATGTCCGTGTCCGGTGTACCTTAGTTACTCGTTGTGTAAACCCACATAGCTATCCCAAGTAACACAGTTCTTTAAAACACCTCACGCTTGGCTGGGGGAGAAGGGGGACAACTTTGACTGACGGACCGTGGGCAGAAGGTGGACGCGTTTCCTCACTTGGCCTTCAGTGGCAGATGGTCAGTGGTCACTAGCTCGACAGAGTCACTAAGGTTCACAATTGTGTAAAAATGATCATCAGCGGTTAAACCCTCTCCCCACACACTCACCGTTCAACTTACTTGGGGTAGGAGGAATCTCCAAGACCCAGGACACCACAATCCATCAGAGAGAGGGAGGCTGCAGGAAGGTTCCGTCGGAAGATAAATCGCCAGAATTTCTACAGGGCAAGCAGAGTGTTAGTCTGGATCAAACTCGACTGCTGTCAGTGGGAGGGGAGTGCCAAATTGATAGGCTGGCCGGCTGTCAGATAGGAAAACCCTTGGGGACGGTGCCCGGCAATGGAGAGATGGGCAGGCTACAGATCGGGGCTTGGGGCAGAGGAGCTGGGAGGGGCGGGGGGGGCGGCGAATGCGGCAGGGACGAGAGGGGAGCCGCGGTCGGAGGGAGGGAGGTGGGGCCACGATCGTAGGGAGGGAGAGGGGCCGCGATCGGAGGGAGGGAGGTGGAGCCGCGATCGGAGGGAGGGGGGGTAGGGAGGTGGGGCTGCGATCGGAGGGAGGGAGAAGGGCCGCGATCGGAGGGAGGGAGAGGGAGCCGCGATCGGAGGGAGGGGGGGTAGGGAGGTGGGGCTGCGATCGGAAGGAGGGAGAGGGGCTGTGATCGGAGGGAGGGAGGTGGAGCCGCGATCGGAGGGAGGGGGGGTAGGGAGGTGGGGCTGCGATCGGAAGGAGGGAGAGGGGCTGTGATCGGAGGGAGGGAGGTGGAGCCGCGATCGGAGGGAGGGGGGGTGTGATCGGAGGAGGGGTAGGGAGGTGGGGCTGCGATCGGAGGGAGGGAGAGGGGCTGCGATCGGAGGGAGGGAGAGGGGCCACGATTGGAGGGAGGGAGGTGGAGCCGCGATCGGGGGGGGGGGGGTGGGGGGGCGATCTGAGGGGGGTGGGGCCGCAATCGGAGGTGGGGGGGGAGGCGCGATCGGAGGGGGGGGGGCATGCGCGATCGGAGGGGGGGGGGGGCGATCGGAGGTGGGGGGGGGGCGCGATCGGAGGGGTGGGGCGCGATCGGAGGGTGGGGGCGTGCAATCGGAGGGGGGGGGGCCGCGATCGGAGGGAGGGGGGGGCACGATCAGAGGGAGGGAGAGGGGCCGCAATCGGAGGGAGGGGTGGCCGCGATCGGGGGGGTGGGGGGGGGGGGGCGCGATCGGAGGGCGCGATCGGAGGGAGGGAGAGAGGCCGCGATCGGAGGGGGGGGGGCGCGATCGGAGGGAGGGAGACAAGGTTTCCTTGAGAAGCCGGCACTGGGGGGGGGGTGGGTGTGGGGAGCTGCACTGAAAGAGGCACTGACCTTGTGGAGCCGATAGCTCCCACCTCCCTTTCACTGCCGAGTTTCCGGAGTTCTGGCAAACCCGGATGGGAGCTGTTAAAGTTGAATCAAGCTCCTATTTGCACTGTGGGAGCTTAATTTAAATATGTTAACAGACCTTCATGTGCATGTCGGGTTGGGGTTGCGTTTGCGTTTCTTACACCCATCATGGGGGGGTGGGCGGCGGAGGTTAATATCAAGCCCTGTGTCTCCATTACCTACTGCCACTGGGTTCCACGTTATAGCTCCCGCACACCTAGTTGTACCAGGAATGCACACTGTACGGGGATATAAATGCTCCCTTAGCTGTATTCAACTTAAATTTGGTCCTAAATGCTCAGATCTATTCTCCCAACCCCGCCCCCCCCTCCCCACCACTAAAAGAATATGCGCAGCAGGCTGGTGGGGGAAGGCAGTTCCTGCTGGTGGGGGGAGGCGGTTTCTGGTGGGGGGGGGGGGGGCGGTTTCTGCTGGTGTTACTGTACCGTCATGTTGTCTGGAGGTTCACCCTGGCCGGTGGTGGAGCACACAAATACCACTAGGGGCTCGTGAATCAGGTCGGCCTGAGGGGGGAGAGAAAAGGACAGTTAGAACATCAGAGCGTAGCATGGCAGCACAGACTATCGACGGGTGAGCAGTAAAGCAGTGCAGGAGTCACTCTCTCCTTTCAGTTACAGCTTCTTCAGGAAAATACCATCAAGCTGTTCTTTGCTCTGCCCCTCAATCTGTACGATTAAATTTGGAGTATCGGTGGAAACAGCAACAACAACCACATGGATTTACATAGCGCCATTAATGAAGCAAAAAAACCTAAGGCATTTCCTGGAGCGTTATCAGGCAAAATTTGACACCGAACCACATAAAGTGATATTAGGGCAGATAATCAAAAGTTTGGTCAAAGTGGTAGGTTTGAAGGAGCATCTTAAAGGAGAAATGAGAGGTAGAGAGGAGGAGAGGTTTAGGCAGGGAGTTCCAGAACTTGGGGCCTAGGCAGCTGAAGGCTTGGCACCAATGGTTGAGCGATTATAATCAGGGATGCTCAAGAGGGCAGAATTAGAGGAGCACAGACATCTCGGGGGATTGTGGGGCTGGAGGAGATTACAGAGATAGGGAGGGGCGAGGCCATGGAGGGATTTGTAAACAAGGATGAGAATTTTGAAATTGAGGCACTGCTTAACCAGGAGGCAATATAGGTCAGCGAGCACAGGGGTGCTGGATGAGTGGGACTTGGTGCGAGTTAGGACATGGGTAGCCGAGTTTTGGATGACTCGAGCTTACGTAGGGTAGAATGTGGGAGGCCAGCCAGGAGCGCATTGGAGTAGTCAAGTCTAGAGGTAACAAAGGTATGGATGAGGGTTTCAGCAGTGGATGGGCTGAGGCAGTAGCAGTGACGGGCAATGTTACAGAGGTGGAAATAAGCGGTTTTAGTTAAGCTGCGGATGTCGTCAGAAGCTAATTTCAGGGTCAAATATGACTCCTAGGTTGTGAACAGCCTAGTTCAGCCTCAGACAGAAGTTAGGGAGAGGATGCAGTCAGTGGTTAGGGAACGGAGTTTGTGGCAGGGACCAAAGATAATGGCTTCAGTCTTCCCAATATTTAATTGGAGAAAATTTCTGCTCATCCAGCACTGCAAGTCGGACAAGCAGTCTGACAATTTAGAGGTGGAGGGGTCGAGAGAAGTGGTGGTGAGGTAAAGCTGGGTGTCATCAGTTTACATGTGGAAACTGACGCCATGTTTTCAGATAATGTTGTCAAGGGACAGCATATAGATGAGAAATCGAAGGGGGCCAAGGATAGATCCTTGAGGGACACCAGAGGTAACAATGCGGGAGTGGGAAGAGAAGCCATTGCAGGAGATTTTCTGGCTACAATTAGATAGATAAGAATGGAACCAGGCGAGTGCAGTCCCACCCAGCTGGACGATGGTGGAGAGGCGTTGGAGGAGGATGGAGTGGTCAACTGTGTCAAAGGCTGCAGACAGGGGCGGAAACCGGATTGAAGGGATTCAAACATGGAGTTCCGGCAAAGATGAGCACCGATTTGGGAGGCGACAACACGTTGGAGATGGGGTGGTATCTTGCAAGCACAGTGGGGTCGAAGGTTGTTTTTTTTAAAGGAGAGGGGTGATGACGGCAGATATGAAGGAGAGGGGGACAATATCTGAGGAGGAAAGAGAGGTAGAAAGGCGGAGAGGTTTATGGAGGGAATTCCATGGCTTAGGGCCAAGCCAGTTAGAGGAAGGTGGAGTTTTCGGAGGGTTGTCGAGCTGGAGGTTACAGAGATAGGAAGGGGCAAGGCCATGGAGGGATTTGAAAACAAGGATGAGAATTTTACATTTCAGCCATCGATGGACCGGGAGCCAGTGCACGTCAGTGAGAATAGTGGCAATAGGTGAACGGGACTTGGTGCGAGTTAGGATATGAGTGTCAGAGTTTTGATGAGTTTAACTTTACAGAGGATAGAATATAGGAGGCTAGCCAAGACAGCAATGGAATAGGCAAGTCTAGAGGTAAAAAAAAGCATGGCTGAGGGTTTCAGTAGCAGATGGGTAGAAGCAGGGATGATGTCAGGTGATGTTAGAGGTGGAAACACGCGGTCTTAGTAATGGAGTGGATATCTGGTCAGCAGCTAAGCTCAGGGTCAAATAGGACTATAAGGTTCAGCCTTAGACAGTGGCCGGGGGAGGGAATGGAGTCGGTGGCTATGGAACGGAGTTTATGGAGGAGACTGAAGACAATGGCTTTGGTCTTCCCAATATTTAACTGGAGGAAATTTCTGCTCATCCAGTACTGGATGTCAGACAAGCAATGTGACAAATCAGAGACAGTGGAGGAATTGAGAGAGGTAGTCGTGAAGTACAGCTGATGTCATCAGAATGTGTGTGGAATCTGACATGTTTTCCGATGATATCGACAATGGGCAGATGAGAAATAGGAGGGACCAAGGATAGATCCTTGGGAGACTCCAGAGGTAACGGTGCGGGAGCGGGGAGAGAAGCCGTTGCAGGTGATTTGCTGGCTACAACAGGATATATGGAACCATGGGCGAGGGCAGTCCCACTCAGTTGGACATCGGAGGAGAGGCAATGGAGGAGGATAGTGTGGTCAACCATGTCAATGGCTGCAGACAGGTCGAGATGGATGAGGAGGAATAGTTTACCACAATCACAGTCACATAGGCTGTCATTTGTGAATTTGATAAGGGATGATTCAGTGCTGTGGCAGAGTCGGAAACCTGATTGAAGTGATTCAAAATGGAGTTGCGAGGAAGTTGGGCATGGATTTAGGAGGTGATAACATGTTCAAGGACGGGAGAGGAAAGGAAGTTTGGAGACGGGGTGATAGTTTGCTGGGACAAAAGAGTCAAAAGTGAGTTTTCTGAGGAGGGGGATTTAAAATGAAAAGAGGACAGTACCTGAGGAGAGGAAAAAGTAATAGTTTTTCTGGAGCTCCCTTCCAAACTCTGACCATCAGCATGGAAAGGAAGTAAGGAAAAGAGTTTCTATATGAACAGTGAGGAGGATAGTGATAGACTTCAAGAAATAGACAGATTGGTGCAATGAGCAGATGAAATTTAACACAGTAAAGTGCGAAGTGATACATTTTGGTAGGAAGAATGAGGAGAGGAAATATAAACTAAAGGGTACAATTCAAAAGGGGGTGCACGAATAGAGAGACTTGGGGGCATATTTGCACAAATCATTGAAGGTGGCAGTGCAGGTTGGAAAGCAGTTAAAAAAAGCTTACAGGATCCTGGGCTTCAGAAATAGAGGCAGAGAGTACAAAAGCAAGGAAGTTATGACGAACTTTTAAAAACACTGATTCGGCCTCAATGGAGTATTGTGTCCAATTTTGTGCACTGCACTTTAGGAAGAATGTGAAGGCTTTTGAGAGGGTGCAGAAAAGATTTACAAAAATGATTCCAGGGATGAGGGACTCCAGTTACATGAATAGACTGGAGAAGCTGGGGTTGTTCTCCTTAGAGCAGAGAAGGTAGAGAGGAGATTTGATAGAGGTGTTCAAAATCATGAAGGTTCTGGACAGAGTAGATTGAGAGAAACTGTTCCCATTGGCAGAAGGGTTGAGAACCAGAGGACACAGATTTAAGGTGATTGGCAGAAGAACGAAAGGCGACAGGAGGAAAAACTTTTTTACGCAGCGAGTGGTTAGGATCTGGAATGCACTGTCTGGTGTGGTGGAGGCAGATTCAAAAGGGAGTTGGATAAGTACCTGAAGGAAAACATTTTAAAGAGCTACAGGGAAAAGGCAGAGGAGTGGCACTAGCTGAAGTGCTCTTGCAGAGAGCCGGCACAGGCTCGTCAGGCCGAATGGCCTCCTTCTGTGCTGTAACCATTCTATGATTCCAGTTGCATTTATATAGCGACTTTCACAACCTCAGGATATCATAAAGTGCTTTGCAGCCAATGAAGTACTTTTGAAGTGTAGTCACTGTTGTAACGTAGGGAAATGCGGCAGCTAAACTATGCACAGCAGGATCCCATGAGCAGTAACGAGATAATGGTCAGATAATCTGATAAATATTGGCCAGGACATCGGGAAGAACTCCCTTGCTCTTCAAATAGTGCCTTGGAGTCGTCTATGTCCACCTGAGAGGGAAGGCAGGGACTTGGTTTAACGTCTCATCCAAAAGACGCCACCTCCGACAGTGCAGCGCTCCCTCAGTACTGCACTAAGTTGTCAGCCTAGATTGTGCTCTCAAGTATCTGGAGTGTGACTTGAACCAATAAACTTCTGACTCAGAGATGAGAGTGGTACCAATGAGACACGGCTGACACCTTGGTGTCAGTGCCAAGTAATGACTACCTCTGACCAGAAGATGTCTGACAATCTTCCTCTGACCTATTAATGGCACTATCATCACCAAGTCCCCATCACCAACATCCTCAGGTCACCAATGACCAGAAGCTGAATGTGACCAGTGTGACTACAAGAACAGGGCAGAGGCTGGGTATTCTGTGGCAAGTGGCTCACCTCCGGACTCTCAAAGCTTCACTATCTAAAAGGCTCAAGTCAGGAGTTGGAATACTCACAACTCGCCTGGGTGGGGGCAGCCACAACACTCAGGAAGCTCGGCACCATCCAGGACAGAGCAGCTCAGTGTATCAGTGTCTCTGCTGCTGGAACCAATATCCACCCTTGATCTACAGGACTGGCTCACTGTAGCAACTCCCCATGGTTACTTCAACACCACTTCCCTCCTCTGCAGCCTCTACCATCAGCGCAGCAACATTGTGGGAACACCACCACCTCCAGGCTCATCTCAGAGTCCATCTCCCAGTCACACACCATTCGTACTTGGACATATATTGACATTCCTTTATTGTTGCTGGGTCAGAAACCTGTAATTCCCGACCGAACACTTTGTGGGAGCACCATCACTGCAAGGGTTGCAGTGGTTAATGGAGAAGGCTCAATGCCACCTCGTAAGCATGGCCAATAACTGCGGCTTTTTAACGTTCTGAATTCCTCTCCCAGTGATGGCCGGGGCAGCGGGAGAGGAATTAAAAAACTGGCTCACAGGTTAGGCAAGGGAGGAACTTAACATCCTCCGTCTAATTCAACAACAACTCGAGTTTATGCAGCACCTTTAACGTAGTAAAACGCCACAAGGCGTTTCACGTGTGTCATAAAACAACATTTAACACTGAATCACATAAGGAGATATTTGGGCAGATGACCAAAAACCTTGGTCAAAGAGTTTTGTTTTAAGCAGCGTCTTAAAGGAAGAAAGAGAAGAAGGGAGGCGGAGAGGTTTAGGGATGGAATTCCAGAGCTTAGGGTCGAGGCACGGCCACCAAGGGTGGAGCAATTAAAATCAGGGATGTGTCAGAGGCCAGAATTGGAGGAGAACAGATATCTCGGGGCTGGGGTTGTGGGGCTGCAGATTAGAGAGATAGGAAGGGGTGAGGCCAGGGATTACATAGGGTAAGCCATTTAGGACCGAGATGAGGAGAAACTTCTTCACTCAGAATTGTGAACCTGTGGAATTCTCTACCACAGAAAGTTGTTGAGGCCAGTTCGTTAGATATATTCAAAAGGGAGTTAAATGTGGCCCTTACGGCTGAAGGGATGTGGAGAGAAAGCAGGAATGGGGTACTGAAGTTGCATGATCATATTGAATGGTGGTGTAGGCTCGAGGGGCTGAATGGCCTACTCCTGCACCTATTTTCTATGTTTCAAAAAATTCAATGAGGTTGGCCAAGCAAGACTTTCCCTTTTGAAATCCATGCTGACTATTCATCATTATATTTTTAACTTCTAGATGTTCTTCTATTTCCTCCTTTAGTAGGGATTGCATTATTTTTCCTTCCACCGATGTTAAGCTGACTGGTCTATAGTTCCTTGGACATGTTCTATCTCCCTTCTTAAATTTAGGTATTATGTTAGCTATCCGCCACTCCTCTGGCACTACATCTTTTTCTAATGAATTATTAAGTATGTGTAGTTATGCCTCTGCTAACTCTTCCCGAGATTCTTTTAAAATGCGCGGATGTAATCCATTCGGACGAGGGTGTTTTTCCTCTTTGAGTTTGATTAGTTTATTTAATATATCTCCTCTTTTTATTTTAAATGCACTTATTTCATGATCCAATGTCATGTCCACCTGTTCTATCTCCCTGGTAAATACTGAGGCAAAGTAATTATTTAATATTTCTTGTGCATGAAAAACAAAAAGTTAGTATGCAGGTACAGCAAGTAATCAGGAAGGCAAATGGAATGTTGGTCTTCATTGCAAGGAGGATAGAGTATAAAAGCAGAGAAGTCCTGCTACAACTGTACAGGGTATTGGTGAGGCCACACCTAGAGTACTGCGCACAGTTTTGGTGTCTGTATTTAAGGAAGGCTATACTTGTATTGGAGGCTGTTCAGAGAAGGTTCACTATGTTGATTCTGGAGATTAAAGGGTTGACTTATGAAGATAGGTTGAGTAGGTTGGGCCTATACACATTGGAAGTGTTGTTGAAGTGACCTTTAGGCTGTACTGCAACCTGTAGATGTATGTACGGAAGCCACAGTGCAGTGGTGATGGAGGGGTGCATTTAGTTCAGTAGTGGGGGCAGTGATCAAATAAATTGCTGTGTCCTGGAGAGTGTTGAGCTTCTTGAGTGTGACAAAATGATTGCAGATCAGTTGAGCGAGGTCCATTAGAGAATCCTTTCAGAGTACCTTTCAAAGGAAAGGCAGAGTGGCACCTACAACATTTTTCAGAAAGTCCTGATAGCTTCCCATAAAATGAATTATTTTTTTTGAAGTGCAATCATTGTTGTTATGTAAGCAAAAATTCTGTGCACAGCAAAATCCCTTGAGCAACCTAACATAAGTAGGAGCAGGAGCAGGCCATTTGGCCCCTCGAGCCTACTCTGCCATTTAATACGATCATGGCTGATCTGATCATGGACTCAGCTCCACTTCCCTGCCTGCTCCCCATAACCCCTTATTCCCGTATTGCTCAAAAATCTGTCTATCTCCGCCTTAAATATATTCAATGACCCAGCCTCCACAGCACTCTTGCTGAGAATTCCACAGAATTACAACCTTTTGAGAAGAAATTCCTCCTCATCTCAGTTTTAAATGGGCGGCCCCTTATTCTGAGACTATGTCCCCTAGTTTTAGTTTCCCCTATGAGTGGAAATATCCTCTCTGCATCCACCTTGTTGAGCCCCCTCATTATCTTATAAATTTCAATAAGATCACCTCTCATTCTTCTGAACTCCAATGTGTAGAGGCCCAACCTACTCAACCTATCTTCTTAAGTCAACCCCCTCATCTCCAGAATCAACCAAGTGAACCTTTTCTGAACAGCCTCCAATGCAAGTATATCCTTCCTTTGTGGTGGTGTTGACTAAAGGAGAAATGTTGGCCAGGGAAACTTCAACATCCACCAGAACAGGCAAATAGTTTAATGACTCATTTGAAAGACGGCACTCCCTCCGTGCTGCACTAAAGTATCAGCCTAGATTATGGGCTCTAATTTCTGGGGTGGGGCTTGTAACCACTACCTTCTCTTTGAGGCCAGAGTGCTGCCAACTGAGCCACGGTTGATACACAATAAGAAAGCAAAGAATTTCAAATAAAGCAACTTACACTTGGGAGCTAAAACATTAATTAAAATGGGCACTTAATTGAGAATGAGAAAAGACTGTTTTACCTACCAATCTTTGATTCCAATCCACCTGGGCCAGATCTCTTTCAACTCACTGAAGTTAGCCCTCCTCTAGTTAAGTAATTGTACACTTGATTCTTCCTTGTCCTTTTCAATAACTATTCTACACCTGATGATATTATGATCACTGTTCCCCCAAATCCTCTCCCACCAAAACATGCTCTACTTACCCCATTTCATTTCCCAGAATTGGATTCAGCACTGCTTCCTTCCTCGTTGGGCTGGAAGTTCTCTTGTACACATTTCAGAAATTCCTCCCCCTCTTTGCCCTTTACACTGTTACTATCTCAGTCTATCAATCTATATTAGGATAATTGAAGTTCCCCATAATCACTACTCTGTAGTTCTTGCATCTTTCTGTAATTTGACTGCAAATTTTCTCCGCTATCTCTGTCCCATTAATTGGTGGCCTATAGAATACACCCAGTATTGTAAAAGCTCCTCTATTGTTCCTTAATTCTAACCAAAAGGATTCTATCTTTGAACCCTCATACACCATCTCTCTCCAGTGCTATAATAATGTCTTTGATCAATAGTGCCACTTCTCTCCTTTTTATCCTTTCCTATCTCTCTGAATACCTGTAGCCAGGAATACTGAGTTCCCAATGCTCCCCTTCTTTGAGCCACGTCCCATGCGGTGTCTTGTGCCTGCAGCTCACCAACCTTATTTACCACACTATCTGCATTTACGCACATGCACTCCAAACCAATCTTGCATTTGTCCCATGCCTGATCCCTCCTCTGTCAGCCATAGCTCAGTGGGTAGCACTCTTGCCCGAGTCAGAAGGTTGTGGGTTCAAGTCCCAATCCTGAGACTTGAGCACAAAAATCTAGGCCGACACTCCAGTGCAGTGCTGAGGGAGTGCTGCACTGTCGGAGATGCCACCTTTCGGATAAGATGTTAAACCGAGGCCCCGTCTGCCCGCTCAGGTGGGCATAAAAGATCCCATGGCACTATTGTGAAAAAGAGCAGCGGAGTTATCCCTGGTGTCCTGGCCAATATTTATCTCTCAAGCAACATAATACACAGATTATCTGGTCATTATCACATTGCTGTTTGTGTGCGCAATTGGCTGCCACGTTTCCTAAATTGCAACAGTGACTACACTTCAAAAATTACTTCATGGCTATAAAGTGCTTTGGGATGTCCCAAACTCGAGCTATATAAATGCAAGTCTTTCCTTCTTTTATTTCTGAACTATTCTTTGCTCGAGTGCTATTTGTCTCTCCAGTCTTCTGTGCATCTTGTTTCTCCTCTCAAATGTTTCATCCTGGTGCCCATCCCCCTGCCAAATTAGTTTAAACCCTCCCCCACAGCATTAGTTAACCTTCCTGCGAGGACATTCGTGCCAGATCTGTTGAAGTGCAACCATCCACTTTGCACAGGTCCCTTCTGCCCCAGAACCGGTCCCAGTGCCCCAGGATTCCAAAGTCCCCTCTCCGACACCATTTCTCCAGCCTCACATTATCCTCTCTGCTTTATCCTACTGTTCCTATACTCACTAGCGCGTGGCACTGCAAGTAATCCAGAGATTACTACCTTTGAAGTCCATTATCTCATTGCTATTTGTGGAAGCTTGTGCGCTAATTGGCTGCTGCATTTCTAACATTACAACAGTGACTGCACTTCGATTACTTAATTGGCTGGAAAATGTTTGGTCACATTTATTTCCAACACCAGATTTCTGATTGGTCCCCTTAGAAGACAAGACACACACAGCATTTTCTCAGGAATGTCTAATTAGATCCTGCCTGCCTGAAGAATCAATTACTTTGCAAAATGTAATTTGAGCCATTCTGACTGCCAGGCTCCAGACAGAACAGAGCTCACAAAGAACACGGAGAGTTCACCCTTGTGGGTTAAGACTTTTTCCCGTCCTCCCAACAGGTTCTTAACCTTCCTCCACCCTCCTACCCCCGCAAGTTTCTGACCTCCTCCCCTGCCCAAGTTCCACTCCCCACACCAGGTTCCTGACCTTCTACCCCCCCACATTGTGTGCGGGGCACGGATTAATAACAGGTTTATTGGGTATGAGTGAATAGTGACAGCGTCATGACTTCCAGATTTTATCCAATCCAATGATGCCAGATGCCACATACGCACTGAGCTTTCCTAGATATCACTCCGATCTAGTGGGAGGAGAGGGAGAATGTGGTGCGGGTGTAAAGTGGGTGGGATTGGAAGAACGGGATCCGTTTTACCATCTGGATCATATTCTCGCTCTTATTCCTCGCCCCCTTTAGACCCGGATCATGTTCTTCCCCCATCCCCGCTGTCCCATCCATACACTTTACCACCCCTCCCCCGCCCAGTTCCTGATCTCCACTCCCCTTTGATCCTCTCTCTTCCTCTTCGATCCTCACTTCCTTTGATTCTCTCTCTTTCCTTGCTCTATCACCCTGTTTCTCTCTCTCTCTCTTTCCCCTGCTGATTCCCTCTCTCTCCCCCTTCCGATTCCCTCTCTTCCCCCTCCTGATTCCCTCTCTCCCCTCTCCTGATTCCCTCTCTCCCCCTCCTCTCTCGCTCACCCTCTTCCCCCACCTCTCTCACCCTCCACACTTTCCCCCTCCTCTCGCCCCCCACCCCCCGATTCCCACTCTTGCCTTCTTCCCTCTCCCCCCTCCAATTCCCTCCCTCACCTGTCAGATTCCCACTCTTCCCCCCCGCCCGATGGCCCCTCGCACTCCCGATTCCCTCTCTGATTCCCTATCTCTCTCTCCGCTCCAATCCCCCTTCTCTCTCCCCATTCAATTCTATCTGTCTCTCTCTCCCCTCCGATCCCCTTTCTCTTCCCACCTCAGATTCCTTGTCTCTCTATCCCCTCTCTCCCTCCCCCCCTTCAATCCCCTCTCCTCCTTCCAATTCTCTTTTCCCACTTATCCCCCCCCCCTCAATCCCCTCTCCTCCTTCCAATTCTCTCTTCCCACTTATCCCCCCCTCCCCCCGATTCCCTCTCCCCTCTGATTCCCGTTCTCTCTCCATCCGATTCGTTCTCTCTTCCCCCTCCTATCCCCTCTTTCTCTCACCTCTCTCTTCCTCCCCTCTCTCTCACCCTGCTCCGATCCCCTCTCTCTCACCCTGCTCCGATCCCCTCTCTCTCACCCTGCTCCGATCCTCTCTCCCTACCTCTCCCTCCCCCAAACCCCTCTCCCTCCCATTCCCCCCTCTGATTCCCTCTCCTTCCCCCCTCTGATTCCCTCTCCCTCCCCTTTTGATCCTCTCTCATCCGCCCCCCTCTCCCCCAGCCACCAACCTTCTCCGCACGGAGCCAAGGAAAACGTGGCCCACAGTGCAGGCTGCAACTGTCGAGTACTGCGCATGTGCGGCTTCGGTAAACAGCGCGCGTGTGGAGAAGGGATCGGGTGCACATGCGTGGCTCCTGGATACTGTGTACTTGTGCAGCAGGCCGCAAAAGTGTTTGTGCCGATAATCAGTCCGCAAATGCTGTGGGATGCCCTGATGCCATGGAATGCACTATATAAATCCTCAAGAGGTCCCAAAGTGCTTCACAACCAATTTTTGAAATGCAGTCTCAGTTGTAATACAGGCAAGTGTGCCTCCGATACAGTGCGGGCCCACGAGCACCTCAGGCAGTGACCACAGCACGAGAGATATAAGAGGTAGCACACAGGATGGAAGGTCAGCCCCGTCCATCTCCATCTGCATCCACCAGTACTCACGATTGTATAACTATCAAACGGCATCACTCTGCATGTGAAGTGACGCCGTATTCCTTCCCTGCCGATCCGCTCGGCCACATCCTGTGCCGTGCCGGTCTGACTACCGAACAACACCAGCAGCTTCCGCTCAACCATCTGCAGGGAAAGAGTGAAGCAGAGCTCGTGAGGCTGGGGGTGGGCGAGACGGAACCGGCACATCTTCAAGCTGCGGTCAGATGTATTATTTCAACAAAAAATATATACATCACATATAAGATAAGACATACAGAGTAGCACAGGAGTCACCAGAAGCTCCAGCACAGAACCCCAAGCAGCTTACCAATATCAGCAGCAGTAAGATATTGTATTTTTCATAACCTAAAAAATATTTTTTAGTTTATATTCCAGTTTGATGATACAGCAATAAGAATGAGCCACGACATCAGATCACAAGGTGTACAGCAGAACTATCACCTCTGATTATTGCAAAATACCCTGTATCAGAACATGACACACAGATTTAGTCACAGCGACAGAATGGGTCACGTAAGGAGTTACCTTCCATATATCAGCACAGCGTCAACTACAGAACGTATTCTGAAAGAAATCCCGTCTCAGGAAACACTAGTACAGGAAATGGATGGTTAGTGGCACAGAAATCACTAGTATCGGAAATGCACAGACACTACAGGAATTCCCACATCTCACTCACTATTCCGACATCCCCCTCGCTGTTCCTCTCACTGTTCACCCTCACTGTCCCCACACTCACTATCCCCACCTCACTGTCCCACTCTCACTGATGTTGGTTGTTCTCAGCCTCCAAGCCCCAGTGTTTGCGACCGTCTCTGCCGTATTCCGAGCTGCAGTCTCGCGAGCTTTGGGTTGAGCGAACTGCGGCTGCGCAGTTCTGACGGTTGTCGTCAGGAGGCCCGAGCCGTGAGTGAGTGAGTGAGTGAGAGACGGACGGACGAGAGAGAGAGAGAGAGAGAGAGAGAGTAGGAGGGAGAAGGGAGAAGGGAGAAGGAGGGAGAGAGTAGGAGGGGGAGAGGGGAGAGGAGAGAGAGAGAGAGTAGGAGGGGGGGAGAGAGAGAGAGTAGGAGGGGGGGGGGGAGAGAGAGTAGGAGGGGGGGAGAGAGAGTAGGAGGGGGGGGGGGAGAGAGAGTAGGAGGGGGGGGGGGGAGAGAGAGTAGGAGGGGGGGGGGAGAGAGAGTAGGAGGGGGAGGGGGGAGAGAGGGGAGGGGGAGAGAGGAGAGAGAGAGAGTAGGGAGGGAGAGGGTAGGAGGGGGAG